>NC_086382.1:35859655-36169214 GCF_036588685.1 Mytilus trossulus | reverse complement strand
AACTAGATACCCCAAAGATGATTGTGGCAAAGTTTGGATTCATGTGGCCCAGTAGTTTCAGAGAAGAAGATTTTTGTAAAAGATGGCTAAGATTTACGAATTAGAAGCTCTAAAGATCTTGACCTGATAAACAATTTAACCCTGTCGGATTTGCTCCAAATGCTTTGGTTTTTGAGTTATAAGCCAAAAACTGCATTTTACCCCTATGTTCTATTTTTAGCAATGGCGGCCATCTTGGTTGGTTGGCCGGGTCACCGGACAAATTTTCAAACTAGATACCCCAATGATGATTGTGGCCCAGTTTGGTTTAATTTGGCCCAGTAGTTTCAGAGGAAAAGATTTTTGTAAAAGTTAACGACATTAACACAATAAACTTATATACATACATATCAAACATACACAATAACAACAGCATAATATAGGTTTCTGACACAAAATAAATGTGGTGAAAAACCTTAAAAATTCTAAATGGGTTAAAATATTTGTATTAATTTTCAATTCAAGATTTCTTACTATTGCACAATACCGTTATATTGTGTAATATGTGCTATTGTCAAATATTGTGATATTGTGGAAAAAGTGCTACTCCAACACTACTGTGCAATAAGATGTTATTGCACAATATTGTGCAATTGAAGATTTCTTGCTTTTGAGCAATACTGTGCAATTGAAGATTTCTTATTATTGCGCAATATTTTGCAATTGGTTATTTCTTTTTAATGCGGAATGAGATACATACACTTAATCACAAGTAATTGTCTGGAATTTAGAGAAATGCTTGTTTTGGCCCCTAATTCCTGAACGTTTTTGGCAATTACCCCCAACCTTATACCCAGTCTCCACATTGAGATATGGAACCTTGTGAAGGTATAGAACCACGAATTCAGGCCCAGTCAGAAAGAAGTACATATTTTAAACAAGATAGTTCCTACGCATAGCTGTATCTTTGTCAATCTTTGCTGAAAGTTTTACTTGAATAATAAGAAAGCATATGAAATTTTAAAAGGAGGGCACATTTGGCCTGTTGTTCAGATCAGATGTTCCTGTTTTTTAACTATCAAACTTACGGGAACCAGTACGCTCTGATATGCAATTAAAGGTATGTTGATTTTTTTAGCACAAGTCAGGATAATTTTAAGGTACAGTTTTAAAATGAAATAACTCCCATTTTATTTAAACTTAAAACAAGAGTAGCCATTAATGCTTGAAATTGCAGAATTTAACATAGAAAGCAATGGGGCTATGAATTAGTGTCTTTATACCTGTACAATTTCAGAGAGATCCATACACTTACACACAAGTTATGGTCATGAAACTACAAAATTGCTTGTTTTTGACCACTTTTTTGGCCCCTTATTCCTGAACATTTAAAAAAATTACCCATACCTCATACTAAGTTTTCACATTGAAATATGGAACCTTGTGGTACAACTTCAGAGAGATCCATACACTTACACAGAAGTTATGGTCTGGAAACTACAAAATTGCTTGTTTTTACCCCTTTTTGGCCCCTTATTCCAGTACATTTGGGTTAATTTCCCCTAAACTCATACCTAGTCTTCCTATTGTGATATGGAACCTTGTGGTACATTTTCAGAGAGATTCATACACTTAGTAACAGCCACTAAGTTCCATCAGTTACTTTGTTCCGGTGGAACTTTTCAACTAGTTATTTCATTCCAATGGAACTTTCCAACTAGTTGTTTTATTCCGAGTGCAGTCCAAAAGTTCCAGAAACAAGAATGTGTCCACAGTACACGGATGCCCCACTCGCACTATCATTTTCTATGTTTACTGGACCGTGAAATTGCAATAAATTCTCTAAATTGGCATTAAAATTAGAATGATCTTATCAAAGGGAACATGTATACTTAGTTTCAAGTTGATTGGACTTCAACTTCATCAAAACCTACCTTGAACAAAAACTTTAACCTGGAGTGTAACAGACGGTCGAACGAACAGACGGACGAATGAACGAACGGACGCATAGACCAGAAAACATAATGCCCCTCTACTATCGTAGGTGGGGCATAAAAAGTAGCTAGCTGAAAAGTCCCGGAACAATGTAGCTTGTTGAATAGTTCTGTTGGAACAGAACAACAAGTTAATTCAGTCAAAATGTTGCCTTCATAATGCAATAAGTTCTAATTTATTGTTATATATATGTACATTAATCTGAAATTGATATTTTTAAAAGTACCCACATGAGGAGGAACTTTTGGGCTAGTTTGTTAGTTCCGGTTTTGACTAATTTGCTTAAGAGGAACTTTTTGACTAGTTGATAAGTTCCCTTTTGACTTTTGTAATCAGTATCTTGGTTCCCCTTTGAAAGGTTCAAATATAATATATTGCGCTTTTACTTTGCATCAATTCTCCAAATTGAACTTTGTGACTGGTTGATAAGTTCCATTTGAACTTTTGGGCTAGTTTGTTAGTTCCGGTTTTAACTAATTTGTCAAAATGGAACTTTCTAACTAGTTGATATGTTCGGTTGGAACTTTTCAACTAGTCACTTTGTTCCGGTGAAACTTTTAAACCAGAGGAAGAACAAAATAACTAGCTATAGTAAATAAGTTCCCCCGGAACTTTTCGGCTAGTTAGTTCCTTCCACCAGGAACTTACCAACGTCGGAACAAAAGAGCATTTACAGTCCTTACACAAAAGTTATGGTCCTGAAACTACAAAATTGCTTGTTTTTTTGGCCACTAATTCCTAAAACATTTACTAGGTACCACAACTCGCAAAATCAATCCCAACCTTCCCTTTGTAGTATTGAACCTTCTGATAAAATTTCATAGAGATCCATTCACTTTAACTAAAGTTATTGTCCGGAAACCAAAGTGTCTTCGGATGAGGACAATGACGACGACGCAAAACTACATCATAATTTTTCTGCGGTCGTATAAAAAAATATTTATCATTTCTATCTAAATCAATGTGATGCAGTTGTCTCATATCTTTCAGGCTTACCTCAGATATGAAAAGCATACTTCTTAATATACATTTTACATGCAACCATGTATTATACATGAAATGTATTTGCATGTATGTAAACAGACATAATCATAATCAACTATGTGGTTGACCGATAAAATAGCGGTTAACCGACATAAAAGTAGCGGTTTACCGATAAAAATAACAATTAACCAATAAAAGTACCGGTTAATCGATTAAAATACCTTTTGAACCAAATGGTACGTACACCATAATCAACTTCGACATATGATAAACAGGAATTGAATCTTAGATGAATTGTTCAAAAAGTTGAGGATTTATTTAGAATTCCATTTTAGAAATGCATTTCACTTCTTAACCAGATGCTCCGCAGGGCGCAGTTTTATACGACCGCAGAGTTTGAACCCTGAACGGTTTGGGCAGGTATGAACACAACATTCAAGCTGGATTCAGCTCTAAATTTGGAATGTGATTAAATAGTTGACACAGCATAGGTTTCTGACATAGAATGAATGTGGTCTAATGAACTTAAATTTTGTTTTTTGCCTTTGAGCAATTCACTATGCTGTTTTATATCAATCCTCTCAAAAAAATGTTTGAAAAAATTTTCTTTTTATTTATGAAATCTAAAATGAGAAAAATTGAAAAAAATTGTTTTTCACATCCCCTTTCCCTTATTCGAAAACTGATCTCAATTCAAATTTCTAATTGAGTTTGCAACAATAACTACTCATTTAAATACATCATAAAATTTTAAAATGTAAAAAAAGTGCTTGTTATCACTGAATGGTAAAGATTGTTTTAATTTAGCAGTTGGTAGTAATAGTGAATTTACATTGTATATTGTATAAAACAATGATTTAAGTTGATTCAACTACTATTCTGGACAAAGAAAAATAACTCCAATTGCAAATTTCTTGCTATTGCGCAATATTATGCAATTATATATTTCTTGCTATTGCGCAATACTGTGCAATTGAAAATACTTGCTATTGCACAATACTGTGCAATTGAAGATTTCTTGCTATTGCGCAATACTCTGCAACTGAAAATTTCTTGCTATTGCACAATACTTAATATAATAATTTTGGATCCTGATTTGGACCAACTTGAAAACTGGGCCCATAATAAAAAAAACTTAGTACATGTTTAGATTCAGCATATCAAAGAAGCCCAAGAATTCAATTTTTGTTACAATCAAACTTAGTTTAATTTTAGACCCTTTGGACTTAAATGTAGACCAATTTGAAAACAGGACCAAAAATTAAGAATCTACATACACAGTAAGATTTGGCATATCAAAGAACCCCAATTATAAAATTTTTGATGAAATCAAACAAAGTTTAATTTTGGACCCTTTGGGCCCCTTATTCCTAAACTGTTTGGACCAAAACTCCCAAAATCAATCCCAACCTTCCTTTTATGGTCATAAACCTTGTGTTTAAATTTCATAATTACTTATACAAAAGTTATGGTGCGAAAACCATGAAAAATGCTTATTTGGGCCCCTTTTTGGCCCCTAATTCCTAAACTGTTGGGACCTCAATTCTCAAATCCAATCCCAACCTTCCTTTTGTGGTCATGAACCTTGTGTTTAAATTTCATTGATTTCTATTTACTTATACTAAAGTGATTTTGTGAAAACCAAGAATAATGTTTATTTGGAGTCTTTGTTGGCCCCTTATTCCTGAACTGTTGGAACCAAAACTCCCAAAATCAATCCCAACCTTCCTTTTGTGGTCATAACCCTTGTGTCAAAATTTCATAGATTTCTATGTACTTAAACTAAAGTTATTGTGTGAAAACCAAGAATAATGCTTATTTGGGGCCTTTTTTGGCCCCTTATTCCTAAACTGTTGGAACCAAAACTCCCAAAATCAATCCCAACCTTCCTTTTGTGGTCATAAACCTTGTGTTAAAATTTTTTAGATTTCTATTCACTTATACTAAAGTTATAGTGCGAAAACCAAATGTCTTCGGACGACGACGCAGACGACGACGCCAACGTGATACCAATATACAACCAAAAAAATTTTAATTTTTGCAGTCGTATAAAAACTGTTCGCATTTTGACAGTTAACTATTAAGCTTATTATAAGACGAGATCCACATCCTTTACAGCAGCACTGCTTCATGTCTGACCATCAGACTGTAGGATTAATTGACTGTCGAATTATTGGACAGGCAGACTATCAGACTACTTGACTGGCAGACTGTCAAACTGTTAGACTACCATGACTACTGAACTGTGGGAACATTGAATTATAGTTATGCTCCGGGATTTTTAACATGCTTTAAAATATAAAACACAAAATGGTTGACATGAGAGTCTTGGAAAGTAGAAAGAACGTCAGGCCAACCCTATTGTCTCTTCTCAACAGGGAGGGTTTATAGCCATGTCAATGATGTGCTGCTCCTTTATATAATGATTCAGCTGTCACTTTTTCAGCAAATAAAGTTCCATAACTCCTCAATTAGCCAAGGGACTTACCAAATGAGTATTTTTCTAAATCATTGATTCAATTAACATATGTATATCCACAAATGTTGGCAGTAAGAGTTGTCTTTCTTTAATAATTTAAGTAGTACAAACAAATCACTAGACTAAGTGATTTAATTTTATTGTAGCTTTGCATATATCTATAATACTAAAATAACGAGGTTCAATTTGTCAGCCATCATCGGTTAAAAACGACAAATCAAGAATTCAACTTTATATATAACTAATTTAGGACAATAGTGTAGATTAAATATTACACCACTCCAGACCCTTTTGTTTTCCACATAATTGATATTGCCAATAATTAACAAGTTCCGGGTCGAATCTGATACCGATACCAATAGTATATTCACCTGTTACCTATAACCTTATCTGTACGTTCCGCACCACCAAACAGTGTATTTAGGGTCATAATCACGGGGTTGACACCACTAAATTCAATCTTTGTCAATTGTTTCCTATTGTAGTATTTTAATCAGTAAGACTTTCTAAGATAACAATACGAATACTATAAATCTGGACTTAAAATAAGGTGTATAGGTACAGCTTTCCATTTGTTAGCGGGCATGACGTAAAACATCGAATAAAAGAATTCAACTTTATTTACAATGCTGTTGATTAAAAAATACTCCATTCCAGGACCTTTTGTTTTCCAAATAATTAGTATTACCAATAATTGATAAGTTCCAGGTCGACAGGTTCAAACAGAAAGATTTTGAAAGCAGAGAAAACTGTGTATCTTATACTCGGCATGACTTTATCAGATGACAATACCAATACTAAAATAAGGCTTACGCATAGTTATATACTTTAATTCAGTCAGGGACCCGCGATATCACGGGTGTGTTCTAGTAATACCAATGATCCAGGGACTAATTATGTTGCTAAAATTATCAGAACCAAAATCTGTATTGATAGGATGATTGGGTCATGTCAAATGAGGACCTTGTACTGAATCTGGGATAATGACATGACAATCACATTTATAAGTATCATACCTCTATTTTCTTCCAAAAAATCTTATCTTTAATTGTCAATAAATTAATAATTCCTACTAATTTCAAAACCCCCAAGGGCTGAACAGTGATTCACTGATCGTGAATAGTAAAATTTTATTTCATAATCTGTAAGATGAAACCTTGAATTTTATAGGAAAAATACTCCAACTGCTGGGAAAAATCTGTTAAGAAAGGAACAGTTCATTATGTAAAGCCTTTATCATACATGTAGCATTTTTTCAACTAAAATTTAATCATAAACAGCTGAATCATGTTGCATCAAAGGCATAAACCTTGCTACTTAAAAAATGTAAAAGAAGAGAAAGGTTCATTTTTATTTCAATTTTACTAATGATAAGATATCATAAGCCTATGTGTTGAAAATTTTGGAAAACTCTACAAAATTTTGAAAAAATTTCAGTTTGCTTAATATTCCAATAATTCCCCTGAGTGTCAATGTCAAACTAAAGGGATTTTATTTTAATAAATATAACCAGTCAACAAAGTTTCATGAAAACTGTTTAAAGCTTATTGAGTAGTTGTCTGAAAACTAGAAAATTTCCCCTAACAAATCTATAACAAGAACCTGTCAGAGTGACAGCAAAAAAGATTTTCTAACATTTATTTGTGTCCTTACATTTTTCAATGTCATTATGACCATAAGTCCTGAATAGTAAAAGTGATAATATATTACAAAATTTGAAAAGCTTTGATTGAACAGTCCATGAATTAAAGCAAGGGAACGACAGAGACACCATTTTTCAATCTTAAGAACCATATAACTCCTGAAAAGTGAAAATCGTCAATATCCAATTCCATCTCCATCACTAACAACAAATAAAAACTTTAAATGCTTTTGTTAAAAGGTTCATGTAAGTTACAGCATGGACACAACAGTAAACACAGTTTTTTCAATTTTTCAAGAACGGCCATAACCTGAACGGTGAAAGTGAAAATCATCAACATTTAACTGACCTCCGTTTTGTCATCAGTAAAAACATATTAAAGTTTGAAAAGCTTTGATTAAACAATTCATGAGCTGCAGTACATAAGTCTTGAAACCATTTTTCAATCTTTTTAGAATCATAACTCGTGAATGGTTAAAGTGAAAATAGCCAATATTAAACTTGACCTCCACTTTGTCATGAGGAATCAGTAAAAGCATTTTTAAATTAGAGAAGCTTTGGTTGAACTGCTCTTGATCATGCGTTAATGCACAGACTTTGTTTGGCAGTCACCTACCTCGATGCTGAATTGCGGCAATGCCTGCCTACATCCCAAAATCAATATACTATTTTTACTTTGCAAAATCTGGTTGAAAATCCAAAGGGATCTTACGTCAATAGACAAATGATAGATATAACCCATTCACCAAAGTCTCATGAAAATTGGTTAAAGCTTTTTTGAGCCATTTCAAACATATTGATGACAGGCTGTCAGATTGACAACAGTAGAGCATTATAATACGACCTGTAAACAGAACTTAAAAACTTGGAACAGCCACATTGCAGCTGTTTCATTTATTTTACTCAGAAACTCATAAGAAAATGAAAATGAGAATGAGTCAAGAAATAAATGGATTTATTATACCTCAGTATGTTTTTTCTATATAAATAAATGGGGAATATGTCCATAGGGACACAGATGATGTCCCCGCTAGCATTTAACTTTATAAAGGGACATAACTGAAGAACTGTAATAGTGAAGCTGCCAAAATTTGAACTTAAACAGAGTTTAGTTGTAATAAGCATTATATATATATATTTTATTAAATTTAGTTAAGACAAACTTAAGTTCATAGAACAACAAAGAAAATATTCAGCAATTTTTCCATTTTTAAAGGGACATAACCCTTAAATGGTAATCAAAGTGCTTGTAAGCACTGAATGGTAAAGATTGCTTGAATTTATCACTTGGTAGTAAAATTGAATATGGCATAATTAAGCATTGATTTTAGTTGATTCAACTACTATTCTGGACAAAGAAGGATAACTCCAATTTTCAAATTAGATTTTAAAAAGCATAGATTGCAGTTGGTTTAACTATAATCATGGACAAAGGAACACAACTCCAATTTTTTTGTTATTTATCTAATTGATATTTTTGAAATTATTTCAGCAATTTTTCCATTTGAAAAGAGCATATAACTCTAGAACAGTAAAAAGGACGGCATCAAATTTGATCTGTATATTGTAGTAATAAGCATTGTGTATAAGTTTCATAAAATTTGGTTGAGGCAAACTTAAGTTAGAGAACGGAAACGAAAACTTTAACAATTTTTCCATTTATAAAGGGCATTACTCGAGAACAGTAAAAGTGACACCACAAAAATTCAAAACTGATCTGTGTTTAATGGTAATATGCATTGTATATAAGTTTCATAACATTTGGTTGAGGCAAACTATATTTAGAGAACGGAAACCAACTTTGGGACATAAGTACGAACGTACAGACAGACAAGGGTAAAACTTAATGCCCCCTCCACTACGACGGGGGCATAAAAATAATTAAATAGATGTGCTATTTCATTCCACAGACTATTTGCCAGTAAATAGTTTCAAAGACTATTATCCCAATCAATAGTTGTATAATCATATTTCCCATACTTTTTAATGCATATTTTTCATTGGACAATAATGACATCATTAAATATTCAGCTTGAGATTTTGTGTGCTTAGCAACGTCAAACTCTCATATTGTAAACGGTATAATATGTTTGTTTTAATAGTTATTTCACTTACAAGACGCAATTATAAAAGAAAAAGAAAATCTTTGCAATGCATTTTAAAACCAGAATGTGTCCAAAGTACAAGGATGCCCCACTCGCACTATTATTTTCCAGGTTCAATGGACTGTGAAATTGGGTAAAAAATCTAATGTGGCATTAAAATTAGAAAGATCATATGATAGGAAACATGTGTACTAAGTTTCAAGTTGATTGGAAATCAGGGATGGGGTTGATTACTTTAAAATGTAATCGATTAAATTACAATTACTTTGCTTATAAAATGTAATGGATTACATTACAATTAATCCTTATTTCAAATGTTATTGATTACATTAGATTACTTTTCTTTAAAGAAATCATGATTACTTTTGATTACATTGTATATTGCAGTATTAAAGATTTTCTTATAACTTTTTATCCTCACGAAAAGCTAATTTTGCTGATTTTTTGTAAAGCCATCTTTTTTCATCTTATTTAAAAATATTTAGACAAGGACAGTGTAACATTTGTAATTTGATAGCATAGCTATAGACAAGTGTCCTTTCTTTATGTAAAAGATACCTTAGTTTTTTCTACAAATTTTAACCAACTGCCCAATTAACAAAAAATTTGTAAGGGTTCCGCGGAACCCAGGGTCTCGCCTATTTTTGCTGTAAATCGCAGGCTCAACAACAATGAGGAAAAAAATCAATAAAAATTCCTCTTGTTACTATTTTATGATTGTAAGAAAATCTAAGTCCATTTAAAAGTAAATTACAGAAAAAACGGAGTAATCTTTTTACAAACTTTACTTCTGGATACAATCTTATAATCATAAACAAGCTTCTGTCAAAGTTTGGTACAAACCCAGGATAGTTTAAGAAAGATATTAAAATTTTAAAAACTTTAACCACAGAGTGAATGTTATGGTTCCCCGTAGAAAAACTAAGTCCATTTAAAAGTAAAATATGGAAAAAAAGCGATTTATTTATTTACAAAATTTACTTCTGGATACTATCTTATGATCATAAACAAGCTTCTGTTTAAGTTTGGTACAAACCCAGGATAGTTTAAAAAAGTTATAAAAATTCTAAAAACTTTAACCACAGAGTGAATGTAATGTTTCCCCGCCGAAAAATTTAAGTCCATTTATAAGTAAAATACAGAAAAAATGGAATTTTATTTTTACAAAATTTACTTCTGGATATTATCTTATGATCATGAACAAGCTTCTGTCCAAGTTTGGTTCAAACCCAGGATAGTTGGAGAAAGTTGTTAAAATTCTAAAAAGTTTAACCACAGAGTGAATGTTTTGTTTCCCTGCAGAAAAAACTAAGTCCATTTATAGTAAAATACAGAAAAAATGGAATTTTATTTTTACAAAATTTACTTCTGGATACAATCTTATGATCATAAACAAGCTTCTGTCAAAGTTTGGTAGAAATCCAGTTTAGTTTAAGAAAGTTATTAAAAGTTTAAAAACTTTAACCACAGAGTGAATATTTGATGACGCCGCCGACGACGCCGACGCCGACGGAATGTAGGATCGCTTAGTCTCGCTTTTTCGACTGAAGTCGAAGGCTCGACAAAAACCTGGACAAATATTGAAAAATCAATTAAGTATAGTTTTAGTGTCTGTGAGGACATAATTGACACATCCATAAATTTATGTTTTTACAGGTGTTAATCACTACTTCAATTTTTTTACAAACAATAGGTCAGTTTGTGTATTAAACTTTTATTTTCTTAATTGCATTCAGCATATCATAGAACCCCAGGAATTCAATTTTTGATGAAATCAAATAATGATCAATTTTAGACCCTTTAGACCTCAATGTGGACCAATTTGATCACAGGGCCCAAATATTAAAAATCTTAAAACATGGTTAGATTCAGCATATTGAAGAACCCCATATATTCAGTTTTTGTTGAAATCAAACAAAGTTTAATTTTTGACCCTTTGGACCTAATGTAGACCAATTTGAAAACGGGACAATACTGTGCAATTGAATATTTCTTGCTATTCCGCAATACTCTGCAATTGAAAATTTCTTGCTATTGCACAATACTGTGCAATTGAAAATTTCTTGCTATTGCCGAATACTGTCCAATTGAAAATTTCTTGCTATTGCACAATACTTAATATAATAATTTTGGACCCCGATTTGGACCAACTTGAAAACTGGGCCCATAATCAAAAATCTAAGTATATATACATGTTTAGATTCAGCATATCAAAGAACCCCAAGAATTTAATTTTTGTTAAAATCAAGCTAAGTTTAATTTTAGACCCTTTTGGCCCTTAATTCGTTGGGACCAAAACTCCCAAAATCAATCTTAACCTACCTTTAGTAGTCATAAACCTTGTGTTAAAATTTCATAGATTTCTATTAACTTATACTAAAGTTATTGTGCAAAAACCAAGGAAAATGCTTATTTTTTTTACCCCTAATTCCTAAACTGTTGGGACTAAAACTCTTAAAATAATCCCAGAGCCTTCCTTTTGTGGTCATAGACCTTATATTAAAATTTCATAGATTTCTGATTACTTATACTAAAGTAATTGTGCGAAAACCAAGAAAAATGCTCATTTGGGCCCTTTTTGGCCCTTAATTCCTAAACTGTTGGGACCAAAACACCTAAAATCAATCCCAACCTTCCTTTTATGGTCATAAACCTTGTGTTAAAATTTCATAGATTTCTTTTTACTTTTACTAAAGTTAGAGTGCGAAAACCAAATGTCTTCGGACGACGACGACGCCAACGTGATACCAATATACGACCAAAAAATTTTCAATTTTTGAGGTCGTATAAAATATGAAATATTGTTTTAAATTTCATTTTCAATTAAGAGGGCTCATGCATTTATGTCGACCATCAAAGTCAAATTAGAACTAAATTTTTTCTGCTTTTGAATTTCATTGTTGCTTTATCAAAATATTGGGCAAACATATATGCAATTGGAGTTAATATCTGAAGTGTTAAATCAATGAACAAAAAGTGAAACTGCGAGCTACTACTCACTAATGATACCCCACCGCAAGTGGATGATTTTAATAGTGTAAAAATATGCAAGGGTTCGGTAAACAGGAAGTTGTTGAGTGATGAATCTGAAAACGCGTCACACAGTATTGCAGACTTATATAAACCCTGAAACCAAATTTCAGAAATCCTTGAGTTGTAGTTCCTGAGAAAAATCTACGAAAATTTTCAACTAGTTGTCATGTGTTAAATAATACAAGTGTTTAGGTAAACAGGAAGTTGTCGAGTGATGAATCTGAAAACGCATCACACGGTATAGCCGACTTATATAAACCTTGAAACCATATTTGGGAAATCCTTTGATATAGTTCCTGAGAAAAATGTGACGAAGAATTTTCAACTTGGTTATCATGTGTAAAATAATACAAGTGTTCGGTAAACAGGAAGTTGTCCAGTGATGAATCTGAAAACGCATCAAACAGTATAGCAGACTTATATAAACCCTGAAACCAAATTTCAGAAATCCTTGTATTGTAGTTCCTGAGAAAAATGCGACGAAATTTTTTTAAGGGAAGGACTGACTGACGGACTGATGGACTGACAGACTGATGGACTGACGGACTGATGGATGGACGGACTGACCGACAGACAGAGGTGAAACAGTATACCCCCCATTTTTCAAAGCGGGGATATAAAAATGCTTTAAACATACTCTTATATCATAAGAGCTCAATCTCACAAACACTGGAAAGCAAATTCCTTTAGTAAACTGTAAACAAAATAAATACGGTTTATCGCTTTTATAAGATAAACCAATTTAATTAAAGAGAAATGATTATTGCCTCATTCGGATCCGGTTCTTGTTTCCCGCCAATCAACGTCACATGACTCGTCAACATTACATTGCACTAGCCAATCTTGTAGATATGTAAAAGTTTCAAAAAATGCAATCGTAAAAAATCTTTGACATCCGCTTATCATATTCTTATATTTTGAAATGAAACTATCGTAGAGACAAGACAATTCTCCAAGAATGGATTTTCATTTGCAAGGGTCAGCAAACGACGATATTAAAAGGTAAACCGAACTGTCACCACACGATCCGATGCCATCAACCGAGCCATCAACACGAGGAACACATCCAGCTTCTTTCGACATGTTTATGTTTGTGAGATTATTAGAACAATTGAATAATGTATCTTCGCCATAAAAGTTATACAATGCTCGAATGACAGGGACAGCATCCAATTTGTCAGTGGCTCATTGACCGGTGATCAATTTAATGGCAGAACAAAATCTTCACACCAGGAGCCCCCGTTTAGAATTCCACACAGCACAAGATGCACTTGTAAGGAAAACACGATTTAAAAAAAGGAGAACCACTGATCCAAAGAATTCACTACCTCAGTGGTTCCAGCGGTTTGCAGATTTCGTCAAGCTTTAACCTCGGTATGTTGAATTTATATATATAAGAAAAAAGTTGATGTTTTGTGGTGTATAATTCTAATTGATATTTATCTCATTAGGATTAAGATAATCTGATGGTGATAAGATAAGATTACTGAAAGGATTATTTATTATTATAATTTGATGTCATATATTTAATTCGTGGCCTTTTTTACATGTCTGCTTTAATGTACATAAATTATCATGCAGTCGTTTTGAAGACGCACCTAGCGCTATTATACACAAGATACACACGAGGGCAATAAGTGCAAATTCCTCATCTTTATTTACTTTATAGATTCTACCACTATTATACACAATTTTACACTATGTGTTAGATGGCTCAGCTGACGTGTAATAGATGAAATACGCTATATGAGAGTTTAATAGAAGACAAATTTTGTGGCGGATGGCGGGATAGCTTTAGATTAAATCCATCAGAGTCGATGGCTTAAGATTAAAATATTTACAAGTGGAAATCCTTTGAACATGTACAGTCTTAAATATTTCCTAAACTGTTTGATACACTTAAATCGGCATTACTATATAAAAAAAAATGTACATAAATTATGCCTACTGTTTTCTCGTTTGACTTGTTTTACATTTTTCTTTTTGGTTTTTAATTACTCTTTAATGCAGTATCATGGGCTCTGCTCATTGTTGAATGCAGTACAATGACTTCGTTTAATGCAGTATGGGCACTGCTCATTGTTGTAGGCAGAAAAGTTACTAAATGTTATTAATGCGACTTGGGCTCTGCTCATTGTTGACGGCAGTACACTGACTTATTGATAATAATGCAGTATGGGCCCTGCTCATAAATGAAGGCAGAAAAGTGACTAATTATAGTTAATGTGGCATGGGCTCTGCTCATAAATGAAGGCAGAAAGTGACTACTAATAATTTTAGTTAATGTGGCATGGGCTCTGCTCATTTTTGAAGGCAGTAAAATGACTTTTTGTTATTAATTATTTTATTTGCCGTTTGTTCTACTGCGAAGAGTTGTCTAATTGAATCATACCAATTCTATTTACACGAGTGAGCTTCTCAGTTACATGTATATATTTATACTTTTCAATTTGCGTTTATTTTTTTTTGTTAGCTTGCTTGTTTTAATTTTTGCATGTTTGCCTAGCTATTTACATTATGCATGTGTTCCTGTTGTAAAATATGCTTATATTAAATTTGATATTTGTTTTGGATATGAAATATCACGTCAGTTGAACTTGTGAGAGATTTGCAGAGCTCATGTTTACGTTGTTGAATCCTACATACCAAGCCCGACCCTAAATTTTCTGACTTGCGTAAACATAGTTCATATAGTGATACGTAAACATAGTTCATATAGTGATACAAGCAAATATAGTTATACAAGCAAATATAGTTATACAAGCAATAGTCTGTAAAGGTTTCAAATAGCTTACTTATGCTCATGGACAGGACAATTAGTTTACCAACAAGTCAACTTAGAGCAAATAAGAGAATTATGTGCACTTTTCACACAATTATCAAATTACTTTATAACTCACGAAGCAGCAGACAGAGCATGGTACACAACATCCTCTATACTTTGAAGTGCGATAATGTTATTGTATATATACACATGATACATGTACATGTATTGTTTAGATTATTTTTGATTGTCTTATCTAACTCAGATATGTGAACATTGATGTTTTAATACGTCTGTATTTTACTATCATATTTATTTTACATGTCGGCACGAACTATGGGCTTCCCCACATCTATTTTTAGAAACAAAACAAATATGCGGTATATAAGTTACTGTTAAGGACTTTTACAAACGAACACGCATATTATCCAGATGGGAAACTCGATGAATTTTTAAATTTATTTCAAATACTCTTGATCTATTTCCTTCTATCAAAAGAAACATTTAGCATTCTTATCTATTTACAAAGCTGATGGACACAATCTTTTTAATTCTAGTCGGAATAAATCAACTATCCATTACTTAAAGTAATACCATGGAATTTTACTCTAGCACCTCGTTCTTTTAGGTCACAAAATATATTCGACGCAAACTATTCAAGATAGAACTTTCCAAAATATGTATTCGAATTTTTAAGTACTACTAGGAATGCATGGGGTAGCCAGTTTAGTACAGGAAACGCCTAGTTCTTTTAGGTCACAAAATATATTCGACGTAAAACTATTCAAGTTTGAACTTTCCAAAAAAGCGGCACATACTGCTTAGCCGTATCCGAATTCTAAGTACTACTAGGAATGCAATCACATGCAATCGTCATGTTAGTAATGGATATGTGGTACTTTCAATGTATTGATTGATATGAATTTTTTTTGTGTACGTTCTACTCCCTTGGTTTCTAAAATATTGGTCACGTTACTTGTTTAAAATTAATAAATAGATTAGCCTATACAAATGTACACGACTTTGAAGGAGTGCCTAGGATAGCACTTATTATATATACAGGTAATGTATTTTCGTAAACTTTGTAGAGGATAATAAAATTGAAAATGGAAAACTAATATTAGTGCATATTACAGATTAACAAAGCAATTGTATAGATTCATGGCATACCACCATCTTGCATTGTACTTTTGCAGTGACCAATCAGTCTAGTTATTACCCAAATCTCCGAATATGTACACAGATGTTCAGTTTTATTGATTATACTGTTTATTTTAATGAAGAAACTTCCTGATTTATCGCATTATATCTCTTAGAAATATTTAACCAGTTCCAAATATATGTCACTGCTTTAGAATACATTTTGTTCAACTAAGCCGGTTAAGGCGAGATAACTCTTTTAGTAAACCCATTGATAATTCATGATCGGTTTATCAGTGGATGTATTACTGCTAAAATATTGCATTTTATGATGATAAATATATATTATATATAACATGGATAATACAACGAAAGAAGTGATATATTCAAAAACAGCACCTTTATAACAAAGCAATTACAAAAGGAAAAATATGATTGTCTAAGATTCAAACATATTAACAAAGAATAATGCCTTCTTAGCTAGTTCACCTAAATGGACCTTTAGGTTGTAGGAAAAAGGGGGGGGGGGGGAATTCTGGTGAGTGTGTATAGACACACTCAAGTGGCAAGATTAAGGGGTTATGATCGTTTCCCGTAATTGTACGTCGGATCATATTAGGTTTTTACTTTCCTGCGGTACCGCAGGAAGTTCTGTTGAGACCATCTCATGTCTACCCTGAGTGGCCGGTTCTGAATTGGTACCAGTTCGAGCTTGACTGTTAATGATACATAGTATGGCCTATGTATTCAGTGTTTTATAATATAAAAAATGTTAATCTTTACTCCCCTGAAACCAGGGGGTGATGCGAATAAGACCCGACGTATTTGGGGATCATAACCCTCGTTCTCTTTAGAATTTAACCTGGAGGAACTTGAGCATCCATTGCTACCAATGGTGCACAGATTTGTCAGTTAAAACTAGCATGTCGGCATTCTGTAATCATGTCAGACCTCGTCATTCTAAGTGAACTGTGGCCGTTATTTCCACAATAGTTATTTGTTTGTTATGTTTTTGCCTAAAAATGGATTCTGTGATTAATACGGTTTATCGCTTTTATAAGATAAACCAATTTAATTAAAGAGAAATGATTATTGCCTCATTCGGATCCGGTTCTTGTTTCCCGCCAATCAACGTCACATGACTCGTCAACATTACATTGCACTAGCCAATCTTGTAGATATGTAAAAGTTTCAAAAACCCACCCACCTCCCCTTGCAATCTGCCATCTAATAACAATTCTTGTGTCTGCTGCTGTTTTATTTATCTTTTCAGAATGAACAGAACATGCCGGATCCATAACTTATTGGACAAAAAAGAGGAGACAATCAATCCGATGGATTTGCTAGCTGAATCATACGTTCGAGAACTATAATTATTATGTCAATGCTAATTTTCATGAATGGCTACCACCTTTATCTAAATATTTAGACACATTCAGTGTGAAAATGGAATTACCAATACCTGGTATTAGATCTTCGCCTAGATGCATTTAACTTTTGACTTTATTTGGATAAAAATCATGCAGCATTCATTTTAATAACTCGATTCTAATTGTTCATTGTTTTGTAATAAAATCATTCGTCACAGTCAAAAAGGATGTCGGGATCTGGCAAGATTAAGGGGTTATGATCGTTTCCCGTAATTGTACGTCGGATCATATTAGGTTTTTACTTTCCTGCGGTACCGCAGGAAGTTCTGTTGAGACCATCTCATGTCTACCCTGAGTGGCCGGTTCTGAATTGGTACCAGTTCGAGCTTGACTGTTAATGATACATAGTATGGCCTATGTATTCAGTGTTTTATAATATAAAAAATGTTAATCTTTACTCCCCTGAAACCAGGGGGTGATGCGAATAAGACCCGACGTATTTGGGGATCATAACCCTCGTTCTCTTTAGAATTTAACCTGGAGGAACTTGAGCATCCATTGCTACCAATGGTGCACAGATTTGTCAGTTAAAACTAGCATGTCGGCATTCTGTAATCGTGTCAGACCTCGTCATTCTAAGTGAACTGTGGCCGTTATTTCCACAATAGTTATTTGTTTGTTATGTTTTTGCCTAAAAATGGATTCTGTGATTAATACGGTTTATCGCTTTTATAAGATAAACCAATTTAATTAAAGAGAAATGATTATTGCCTCATTCGGATCCGGTTCTTGTTTCCCGCCAATCAACGTCACATGACTCGTCAACATTACATTGCACTAGCCAATCTTGTAGATATGTAAAAGTTTCAAAAACCCACCCACCTCCCCTTGCAATCTGCCATCTAATAACAATTCTTGTGTCTGCTGCTGTTTTATTTATCTTTTCAGAATGAACAGAACATGCCGGATCCATAACTTATTGGACAAAAAAGAGGAGACAATCAATCCGATGGATTTGCTAGCTGAATCATACGTTCGAGAACTATAATTATTATGTCAATGCTAATTTTCATGAATGGCTACCACCTTTATCTAAATATTTAGACACATTCAGTGTGAAAATGGAATTACCAATACCTGGTATTAGATCTTCGCCTAGATGCATTTAACTTTTGACTTTATTTGGATAAAAATCATGCAGCATTCATTTTAATAACTCGATTCTAATTGTTCATTGTTTTGTAATAAAATCATTCGTCACAGTCAAAAAGGATGTCGGGATCTGGCAAGATTAAGGGGTTATGATCGTTTCCCGTAATTGTACGTCGGATCATATTAGGTTTTTACTTTCCTGCGGTACCGCAGGAAGTTCTGTTGAGACCATCTCATGTCTACCCTGAGTGGCCGGTTCTGAATTGGTACCAGTTCGAGCTTGACTGTTAATGATACATAGTATGGCCTATGTATTCAGTGTTTTATAATATAAAAAATGTTAATCTTTACTCCCCTGAAACCAGGGGGTGATGCGAATAAGACCCGACGTATTTGGGGATCATAACCCTCGTTCTCTTTAGAATTTAACCTGGAGGAACTTGAGCATCCATTGCTACCAATGGTGCACAGATTTGTCAGTTAAAACTAGCATGTCGGCATTCTGTAATCATGTCAGACCTCGTCATTCTAAGTGAACTGTGGCCGTTATTTCCACAATAGTTATTTGTTTGTTATGTTTTTGCCTAAAAATGGATTCTGTGATTAAACACTTGGTTATACAAAACTTGTTATAAAGATGATACTATTTATCACATTAAACAAAGTCCCATCATAGTGAATACTAGTTTCATGATTTTTCATTCATGCTTTACATTTTCATATTGTCTATCAAATACTATTTTCGTATATATACAAGATTTGTAATCAGCAAGTAATCATATGAATTAAATCTTAAAGAAATCTAAAATTATCTTGATTACACCTATTTTTGGCAATGTAATCAATTACATTACAATTAATTGTAATCAGAAATGGCTTGATTACTGATTACAATTGGGTAACACTGCAAAATGTAATTGATAACAGCTGATAACGATTACTGATTACAATTACCCCATGCCTGTTGGACTTCAACTTCATCAAAAACTACCTTGACCAAAAACTTTAACCTGAAACTCCCACTTTCATTTTTCATGTTAAGTGGACTGTGAAATTGGGGTCAAAAGTCTAATTTGGCTTTAAAATTAGAAACATCATATCATAAGCAACAAGTGTTCTAAGTTTCAAATTGATTGGACTTCAGCTTCATCAAAAACTACCTTGACCAAAAACTTAAACCTGAAGCGGGACAGACGGAGGAACAGACGCACTGAAGTACGCACAGACGAGAAAACATTATGCCCCTCTACTATCGTAGGTGGGGCTAGAAATATCAAAAATATAGTACTTTAATTATAATATGGGTCTGTCGTCGTCATCTAGACCTGTATTTGTGTTTGGTGTACTTTAGCTAGAATCTATTATATTCACGGAAAGTTTAACACACGTATTCCAATATAAAAAAAGATGTGGTATGATTGCCAATGAGACAGCTATCCACAAAAGACCAAAATGACACAAACATTAACAACTATAGGTCACCGTCCAAGTCTTGATTGCAATTAATGAAATATTTTCAAATACAACATGGACTATAAAAAACTTGTCAATGTCAAGTTAATGTGTGACATTTTTCTTTTCTTTCATATGATTTATGTACACTTTTAGAAAGTAAGTTATCTTGGTATAATAACACTTAATGATTGTGTTGTTCAGTATAATTAAACACTTAATGACTGGTTGTGTGGGTAATAGCAAGTTTGTTGTCCCTTTGCATACCAACTTTTGCCCTGGGCTTTCACCTAAAGCAATAGTTAGTATCTCAGGGACAACAAACTTGCTATTACCCTCACACCCAGTCAATAGGTGTATAATAGTTTGCAATTTACATTTATTTTTGGCAACAAGAGGGCAATACATAATCAGCAATTAAATCAAGAGGCTCTCAAGAGCCTGAATCGCTCACTTGTAATTCTTTGCTTGAATCTTTAATCAATGATTAATTTCACATTTCAATATATATTAATGAATGGCTTAAATCTTCCATTGAAATTTCTTTGTATCTGTCATATTTTCTTCAAAATAAAAGAAATGTATTTTACCCTATGTTCCATTTTAGCCATAGTGGTCATGTTTCTTGACATACAAAAAAATATATATATAAAATTTGTACTATATTACTCTGAATTCATTCAGAATGTTCAGCCCAAGTTTGGCTGAAATTGATTCAGCAGTATCAAAGGAGAAGATTATTTAAAGTAAGCAAACTAAAATGAACAAATTGTGAAAAAAGGATTTTAAAGAGCAATAACTCCTCAAGGGGACAATTGACAATTTTGGTCATACAAACTTATTTGTAGATATCACTTTGCTGAACAATTTTGCAGTTTACAGTTTATCTTTATCATTTTTATAATATTCAAGATAATAACCAAAATCTGCAAAATTTCCTTAAAATTACCAATTAAGTGACAGCAATCAAACAATGGGTTGTGAGATTCATCAGAAAATTTAAGGCCTGACAGAGCTTGGCCTATTAAACATTGTAACCTCTCATCAGATTATCTCTAAATGCTTTGGTTTTTGAGATAAAAGCCAAAGATTGCATTTCACCTCATCATTCTATTTTTAGCCATGGCAGCCATGTTTTTTTTTATGAAAAAGTAAATAAAACACAAACTTTTTTTTTGCCCTTACCTCTTATGTTCCAAGGTACTGTTGACTGGTCCAAAATTGATGTTCTTAACTCTTTACATTCATCAATCATATTTGGGCCACCAAGTCTTCCTACAGCCTGTAAATAATCAAATGGTCAGTTACATGTGACATCTTTCAAACATGCTATTTCAATTGATTACATGTACTATCATAACACATTACATACATAAAGTCTTTATCCTACTTTACACAACTAATTTTCTAATTTTGCACTCAACTAAACCTCATACCTTTATGTATACATGATTGCACAGGCTGAAGTGACATGCCAGCTGATTTTATGGTGTACTTAAGGGGGCTCACGGGTATGAATCAATTTTTTTTATTTAATATAAGATTTTGCTATATTTTTCTATAAATGAACTTTATCATATACTTAATAGAAAAATAAAATAAAACTAGAGGCTCTAAAGAGCCTGACACTGTCACTCACCTTGGTCTATGTGCATATTAAACAAAGGACACAGATGGATGCATGACAAAATTGTGTTTTGGTGATGGTGGTGTGTTTGTAGATCTTTCTTTACTAAACATTCTTGATACTTACAATTTTCTCTATCCATATAGACTAATGGCCCTTTAGATACAGAGGAAAATATTTTGTAAACATTTTCTAAAATTTACCAAATACATGAAAATTGTTAAAAATTGACTATAAAGGGCAATAACTCCCACTAGTAACCCGAATTTAGCTTGAACGGACAAAAACGTGTTAACGCTATTTAAATGAGATTAATTGTTATTTGATAAAGATTGACAAAAATTAAAAAATATTTTTAATTCATTTCAATTCATTTCAATTTATTTTTAAGCCAGTCAAATAGATTTCTTTGCGGTGAATCAATTGAAATCAAGTTACTTGGGACAACATCCCTAATGCGCCTTGAAATGAGGAACTCAAAAGTCACGTGTAAAGAAAAAATCTCTGTGTAGTGATATTGGACATGTTTCTATTTTTAACAAATGACTGAACTTAATTATTTGTGGTGATTAGGAAAGTAGAGGAACATAGAATAAATGTGTAAAAACTATGGAGCTATTGAATGTGTTCAAAGTATTAAATTTTCAAAGAACTTATTGTGTTAAAAAGGGGATATTTTACCACAAGGAGCCGCATCACAAAAGGATGTTCGGGGTTTGCTAATTTACGGAAAAAGTAATCTCACTTCGTACCCCGAAAATTTAACCACATATGTGAAAATGTCACAGCTTCGAAACGAGCTATCATACATATCCAAGTTTACGATATGGACTGAGCTACAGGGAAAAACGTTACCATTACCGCCTATGGAAAAACAATTAAAGATATTGAGCCAATTTACAAAAGATAAATCAGAAGTTTCCAGAGTTATCTATGGATGATTTCACCTTGTACACCCGGGAAAATTGTGAAAATGATGGTAAGTATTTTTTTATTTATACCTAGATATCCCAGATGATTTCAGATAACCATTAAAGATAAATACCAGCAGATACTCAATGAAATTTTCGCTTTTAGAAAGCATTACAGGCACGGGGCTAAACACTTTTTTTAGGCACAATTCTAACTTTGTTTACACCCCCGAGAGATCCGAAAGGAATTTGTTTATGAATTGAAAAAGGCATGAACTAACATAATAGTTTTATCTGTAAGTAAACATGACACAATACAGTCTTTGTTATGTAATTATCACTCCGGTTTACAGGAATAACTGATAATCAAGGGAGATAACACACTCCATACGAGTAAAGTGAAATACATCATCATCATGTGCTTTTATCCAATAATTTGACCCATGGTCAGTCAGTAGATATCATATGCAGTTGATAAACAGACAAACATGTACATGTATGTATTAAAGGAAATTATGAATTATTATTTGTAATGCACACTAGCAAATCACAAGATATTGTCTTTTCTCAGTGAAAAAGGGGGAGGGTCAACAAACCTTTCGAAAACAATATTGCTGCACCTTTTCAACTATTAAGCTAGTTAGCTACCACTCGTTGCTTCTAATATAAAAGATTTAAATGAAGGTTGATAAGCCACAAGGGAGAAGCATTTTTCTTTCTTTGCGATAAAACGTTCAAGAATTTGATTTTTGCTCTCTCAATAATACTTATGTATTTAAACCAAATAATAACACAGCCTGAGTATTTTTTTTGTCTTATTTCAGTTCCAGACATATCATTACTTTTTAACCTGAGATGACAAACTAGAGGTTTTAAAAGGTCCTGAATAACTGGTAAGCATTTTGTTTTATTTAGCAAGCTCTAAATTGTTTATTTATGGTATTTATGCAATTCAAATTACAGTCGGTATGTTAAAAATATACTGATATGAAAACTGTTGCTATGGTCTTGGCATTAAATGAAAATGCTTGGTTACTGATCTTTTCGACTCCATATTTCAAGTTAAACCTTGCGGCAACTGTTCCTCATGTAACACTGCAAACTATAATAAGCATTATTATGATATGTTGTTATTTAATGACGCAATATTACGTGTGATGTCACAATGTTTCCTTTAAAACCTCATGCCGATATCTCACTGATAAAAGATTTTCACTGAAATACATGTAAAAAACATTTTTTCTCAAATACAATTATGTGAAAGAACAAGTTTTGAAAATGTGCACTTCATTGCACTCTAATTATATGATTCAAATGACTTTTACAGTAGTTTATAGTGGTTTCTACAGTATAAAATACCAGGTTTCCACTGGCTAGAATAATTAAGTATTTTGGTGTTTTTTTTTATGAAATCTTCATTTTTGCATAATTTCTCTGTCAAAATGCACTTTTAGGAACCAGAAAATTTTATTGAATGCTTTAACAGGGTCTGTGTGTTGTAATTTAAGGTTACATTCAGATGTGTTGTCCTTCTTTTGACTAGTGAAGGTATACTGTAAGAAATTAATTATGCATACACTTTGTATTCAAAATAAATAAATATAGCGATAAAAGTGTCATTGCCTTATAGTGCTGAAACAACTTTATTTTTTTTTCAGAAATGGACAAAAATACACAGATTTATTCAGAATGTCATACCGATGAAGATCACATAAACATATTTGGAAAAATCAGAACTATGGATTGCAATATGGGACAACATCCCTAATGCGCCTTGAAATGAGGAACCCCTAATGCGCCTTGAAATGAGGAACTCAAAAGTCACGTGTAAAGAAAAAATCTCTGTGTAGTGATATTGGACATGTTTCTATTTTTAACAAATGACTGAACTTAATTATTTGTGGTGATTAGGAAAGTAGAGGAACATAGAATAAATGTGTAAAAACTATGGAGCTATTGAATGTGTTCAAAGTATTAAATTTTCAAAGAACTTATTGTGTTAAAAAGGGGATATTTTACCACAAGGAGCCGCATCACAAAAGGATGTTCGGGGTTTGCTAATTTACGGAAAAAGTAATCTCACTTCGTACCCCGAAAATTTAACCACATATGTGAAAATGTCACAGCTTCGAAACGAGCTATCATACATATCCAAGTTTACGATATGGACTGAGCTACAGGGAAAAACGTTACCATTACCGCCTATGGAAAAACAATTAAAGATATTGAGCCAATTTACAAAAGATAAATCAGAAGTTTCCAGAGTTATCTATGGATGATTTCACCTTGTACACCCGGGAAAATTGTGAAAATGATGGTAAGTATTTTTTTATTTATACCTAGATATCCCAGATGATTTCAGATAACCATTATAGATAAATACCAGCAGATACTCAATGAAATTTTCGCTTTTAGAAAGCATTACAGGCACGGGGCTGAACACTTTTTTTAGGCACAATTCTAACTTTGTTTACACCCCCGAGAGATCCGAAAGGAATTTGTTTATGAATTGAAAAAGGCATGAACTAACATAATAGTTTTATCTGTAAGTAAACATGACACAATACAGTCTTTGTTATGTAATTATCACTCCGGTTTACAGGAATAACTGATAATCAAGGGAGATAACACACTCCATACGAGTAAAGTGAAATACATCATCATCATGTGCTTTTATCCAATAATTTGACCCATGGTCAGTCAGTAGATATCATATGCAGTTGATAAACAGACAAACATGTACATGTATGTATTAAAGGAAATTATGAATTATTATTTGTAATGCACACTAGCAAATCACAAGATATTGTCTTTTCTCAGTGAAAAAGGGGGAGGGTCAACAAACCTTTCGAAAACAATATTGCTGCACCTTTTCAACTATTAAGCTAGTTAGCTACCACTCGTTGCTTCTAATATAAAAGATTTAAATGAAGGTTGATAAGCCACAAGGGAGAAACATTTTTCTTTCTTTGCGATAAAACGTTCAAGAATTTGATTTTTGCTCTCTCAATAATACTTATGTATTTAAACCAAATAATAACACAGCCTGAGTAATTTTTTTGTCTTATTTCAGTTCCAGACATATCATTACTTTTTAACCTGAGATGACAAACTAGAGGTTTTAAAAGGTCCTGAATAACTGGTAAGCATTTCGTTTTATTTAGCAAGCTCTAAATTGTTTATTTATGGTATTTATGCAATTCAAATTACAGTCGGTATGTTAAAAATATACTGATATGAAAACTGTTGCTATGGTCTTGGCATTAAATGAAAATGCTTGGTTACTGATCTTTTCGACTCCATATTTCAAGTTAAACCTTGCGGCAACTGTTCCTCATGTAACACTGCAAACTATAATAAGCATTATTATGATATGTTGTTATTTAATGACGCCATATTACGTGTGATGTCACAATGTTTCCTTTAAAACCTCATGCCGATATCTCACTGATAAAAGATTTTCACTGAAATACATGTAAAAAACATTTTTTCTCAAATACAATTATGTGAAAGAACAAGTTTTGAAAATGTGCACTTCATTGCACTCTAATTATATGATTCAAATGACTTTTACAGTAGTTTATAGTGGTTTCTACAGTATAAAATACCAGGTTTCCACTGGCTAGAATAATTAAGTATTTTGGTGTTGTTTTTTTATGAAATCTTCATTTTTGCATAATTTCTCTGTCAAAATGCACTTTTAGGAACCAGAAAATTTTATTGAATGCTTTAACAGGGTCTGTGTGTTGTAATTTAAGGTTACATTCAGATGTGTTGTCCTTCTTTTGACTAGTGAAGGTATACTGTAAGAAATTAATTATGCATACACTTTGTATTCAAAATAAATAAATATAGCGATAAAAGTGTCATTGCCTTATAGTGCTGAAACAACTTTATTTTTTTTTCAGAAATGGACAAAAATACACAGATTTATTCAGAATGTCATACCGATGAAGATCACATAAACATATTTGGAAAAATCAGAACTATGGATTGCAATATGGGACAACATCCCTAATGCGCCTTGAAATGAGGAACCCCTAATGCGCCTTGAAATGAGGAACTCAAAAGTCACGTGTAAAGAAAAAATCTCTGTGTAGTGATATTGGACATGTTTCTATTTTTAACAAATGACTGAACTTAATTATTTGTGGTGATTAGGAAAGTAGAGGAACATAGAATAAATGTGTAAAAACTATGGAGCTATTGAATGTGTTCAAAGTATTAAATTTTCAAAGAACTTATTGTGTTAAAAAGGGGATATTTTACCACAAGGAGCCGCATCACAAAAGGATGTTCGGGGTTTGCTAATTTACGGAAAAAGTAATCTCACTTCGTTCCCCGAAAATTTAACCACATATGTGAAAATGTCACAGCTTCGAAACGAGCTATCATACATATCCAAGTTTACGATATGGACTGAGCTACAGGGAAAAACGTTACCATTACCGCCTATGGAAAAACAATTAAAGATATTGAGCCAATTTACAAAAGATAAATCAGAAGTTTCCAGAGTTATCTATGGATGATTTCACCTTGTACACCCGGGAAAATTGTGAAAATGATGGTAAGTATTTTTTTATTTATACCTAGATATCCCAGATGATTTCAGATAACCATTATAGATAAATACCAGCAGATACTCAATGAAATTTTCGCTTTTAGAAAGCATTACAGGCACGGGGCTGAACACTTTTTTTAGGCACAATTCTAACTTTGTTTACACCCCCGAGAGATCCGAAAGGAATTTGTTTATGAATTGAAAAAGGCATGAACTAACATAATAGTTTTATCTGTAAGTAAACATGACACAATACAGTCTTTGTTATGTAATTATCACTCCGGTTTACAGGAATAACTGATAATCAAGGGAGATAACACACTCCATACGAGTAAAGTGAAATACATCATCATCATGTGCTTTTATCCAATAATTTGACCCATGGTCAGTCAGTAGATATCATATGCAGTTGATAAACAGACAAACATGTACATGTATGTATTAAAGGAAATTATGAATTATTATTTGTAATGCACACTAGCAAATCACAAGATATTGTCTTTTCTCAGTGAAAAAGGGGGAGGGTCAACAAACCTTTCGAAAACAATATTGCTGCACCTTTTCAACTATTAAGCTAGTTAGCTACCACTCGTTGCTTCTAATATAAAAGATTTAAATGAAGGTTGATAAGCCACAAGGGAGAAACATTTTTCTTTCTTTGCGATAAAACGTTCAAGAATTTGATTTTTGCTCTCTCAATAATACTTATGTATTTAAACCAAATAATAACACAGCCTGAGTAATTTTTTTGTCTTATTTCAGTTCCAGACATATCATTACTTTTTAACCTGAGATGACAAACTAGAGGTTTTAAAAGGTCCTGAATAACTGGTAAGCATTTCGTTTTATTTAGCAAGCTCTAAATTGTTTATTTATGGTATTTATGCAATTCAAATTACAGTCGGTATGTTAAAAATATACTGATATGAAAACTGTTGCTATGGTCTTGGCATTAAATGAAAATGCTTGGTTACTGATCTTTTCGACTCCATATTTCAAGTTAAACCTTGCGGCAACTGTTCCTCATGTAACACTGCAAACTATAATAAGCATTATTATGATATGTTGTTATTTAATGACGCCATATTACGTGTGATGTCACAATGTTTCCTTTAAAACCTCATGCCGATATCTCACTGATAAAAGATTTTCACTGAAATACATGTAAAAAACATTTTTTCTCAAATACAATTATGTGAAAGAACAAGTTTTGAAAATGTGCACTTCATTGCACTCTAATTATATGATTCAAATGACTTTTACAGTAGTTTATAGTGGTTTCTACAGTATAAAATACCAGGTTTCCACTGGCTAGAATAATTAAGTATTTTGGTGGTTTTTTTTATGAAATCTTCATTTTTGCATAATTTCTCTGTCAAAATGCACTTTTAGGAACCAGAAAATTTTATTGAATGCTTTAACAGGGTCTGTGTGTTGTAATTTAAGGTTACATTCAGATGTGTTGTCCTTCTTTTGACTAGTGAAGGTATACTGTAAGAAATTAATTATGCATACACTTTGTATTCAAAATAAATAAATATAGCGATAAAAGTGTCATTGCCTTATAGTGCTGAAACAACTTTATTTTTTTTTCAGAAATGGACAAAAATACACAGATTTATTCAGAATGTCATACCGATGAAGATCACATAAAAATATTTGGAAAAATCAGAACTATGGATTGCAATATGGGACAACATCCCTAATGCGCCTTGAAATGAGGAACCCCTAATGCGCCTTGAAATGAGGAACTCAAAAGTCACGTGTAAAGAAAAAATCTCTGTGTAGTGATATTGGACATGTTTCTATTTTTAACAAATGACTGAACTTAATTATTTGTGGTGATTAGGAAAGTAGAGGAACATAGAATAAATGTGTAAAAACTATGGAGCTATTGAATGTGTTCAAAGTATTAAATTTTCAAAGAACTTATTGTGTTAAAAAGGGGATATTTTACCACAAGGAGCCGCATCACAAAAGGATGTTCGGGGTTTGCTAATTTACGGAAAAAGTAATCTCACTTCGTACCCCGAAAATTTAACCACATATGTGAAAATGTCACAGCTTCGAAACGAGCTATCATACATATCCAAGTTTACGATATGGACTGAGCTACAGGGAAAAACGTTACCATTACCGCCTATGGAAAAACAATTAAAGATATTGAGCCAATTTACAAAAGATAAATCAGAAGTTTCCAGAGTTATCTATGGATGATTTCACCTTGTACACCCGGGAAAATTGTGAAAATGATGGTAAGTATTTTTTTATTTATACCTAGATATCCCAGATGATTTCAGATAACCATTATAGATAAATACCAGCAGATACTCAATGAAATTTTCGCTTTTAGAAAGCATTACAGGCACGGGGCTGAACACTTTTTTTAGGCACAATTCTAACTTTGTTTACACCCCCGAGAGATCCGAAAGGAATTTGTTTATGAATTGAAAAAGGCATGAACTAACATAATAGTTTTATCTGTAAGTAAACATGACACAATACAGTCTTTGTTATGTAATTATCACTCCGGTTTACAGGAATAACTGATAATCAAGGGAGATAACACACTCCATACGAGTAAAGTGAAATACATCATCATCATGTGCTTTTATCCAATAATTTGACCCATGGTCAGTCAGTAGATATCATATGCAGTTGATAAACAGACAAACATGTACATGTATGTATTAAAGGAAATTATGAATTATTATTTGTAATGCACACTAGCAAATCACAAGATATTGTCTTTTCTCAGTGAAAAAGGGGGAGGGTCAACAAACCTTTCGAAAACAATATTGCTGCACCTTTTCAACTATTAAGCTAGTTAGCTACCACTCGTTGCTTCTAATATAAAAGATTTAAATGAAGGTTGATAAGCCACAAGGGAGAAACATTTTTCTTTCTTTGCGATAAAACGTTCAAGAATTTGATTTTTGCTCTCTCAATAATACTTATGTATTTAAACCAAATAATAACACAGCCTGAGTAATTTTTTTGTCTTATTTCAGTTCCAGACATATCATTACTTTTTAACCTGAGATGACAAACTAGAGGTTTTAAAAGGTCCTGAATAACTGGTAAGCATTTCGTTTTATTTAGCAAGCTCTAAATTGTTTATTTATGGTATTTATGCAATTCAAATTACAGTCGGTATGTTAAAATATACTGATATGAAAACTGTTGCTATGGTCTTGGCATTAAATGAAAATGCTTGGTTACTGATCTTTTCGACTCCATATTTCAAGTTAAACCTTGCGGCAACTGTTCCTCATGTAACACTGCAAACTATAATAAGCATTATTATGATATGTTGTTATTTAATGACGCCATATTACGTGTGATGTCACAATGTTTCCTTTAAAACCTCATGCCGATATCTCACTGATAAAAGATTTTCACTGAAATACATGTAAAAAACATTTTTTCTCAAATACAATTATGTGAAAGAACAAGTTTTGAAAATGTGCACTTCATTGCACTCTAATTATATGATTCAAATGACTTTTACAGTAGTTTATAGTGGTTTCTACAGTATAAAATACCAGGTTTCCACTGGCTAGAATAATTAAGTATTTTGGTGTTTTTTTTATGAAATCTTCATTTTTGCATAATTTCTCTGTCAAAATGCACTTTTAGGCACCAGAAAATCTTATTGAATGTTTTAACAGGGTCTGTGTGTTGTAATTTAAGGTTACATTCAGATGTGTTGTCCTTCTTTTGACTAGTGAAGGTATACTGTAAGAAATTAATTATGCATACACTTTGTATTCAAAATAAATAAATATAGCGATAAAAGTGTCATTGCCTTATAGTGCTGAAACAACTTTATTTTTTTTCAGAAATGGACAAAAATACACAGATTTATTCAGAATGTCATACCGATGAAGATCACATAAAAATATTTGGAAAAATCAGAACTATGGATTGCAATATGGGACAACATCCCTAATGCGCCTTGAAATGAGGAACCCCTAATGCGCCTTGAAATGAGGAACTCAAAAGTCACGTGTAAAGAAAAAATCTCTGTGTAGTGATATTGGACATGTTTTATTTTTAACAAATGACTGAACTTAATTATTTGTGGTGATTAGGAAAGTAGAGGAACATAGAATAAATGTGTAAAAACTATGGAGCTATTGGATGTGTTCAAAGTATTAAATTTTCTAAGAACTTATTGTGTTAAAAAGGGGATATTTTACCACAAGGAGCCGCATCACAAAAGGATGTTCGGGGTTTGCTAATTTACGGAAAAAGTAATCTCACTTCGTATCCCGAAAATTTAACCACATATGTGAAAATGTCACAGCTTCGAAACGAGCTATCATACATATCCAAGTTTACGATATGGACTGAGCTACAGGGAAAAACGTTACCATTATCGCCTATGGAAAAACAATTAAAGATATTGAGCCACTTGTAATATACGTCAAACTATTAGGCCACGCCCCCGTTAAACTATTTCAAACAAGCATCAATTCGTTTTAAACATCGTTGAGACCCGAGCTTTGTACAGGTAAATCACTCAAGCAAGACAAACTTTATTTATTTATCGTTTTTTTTTCATCAAATTTTATCGAATTCAGTCTTAGTAAAGTCGCATGCTTCACAATTGTTGACAAATGAATGAACAATAGATGTGACATTTAAGAAATTTAAATAAAAACATTAAAATATTGATGCACGGTTTAAGAAATGTGAATCTGTTGAAAATAAAATAGTAAACTTGCAAACTTTCAATCCAGTTGTTCTCATCGAGGTCCGCGTTCATGTTTCAATGCGATACGTAACATGAAAGTCCAATATTTTACAAATGTATAGACTCTACGATGTGTGAGTTCTGTCCGAAATAAATAATTGATAGCACTTATAAGACATAATGTTGGAATATTTGTCTTTTGTTGAAGTCGACACGTCTCCCTTTAGATGGCTTTCGGTTATTTCCGTAGTTCGGTTGCTGTCTCATTGGCGTATATCTTACATCTCCTTTTTTTCGTGCATCACTTATTTATCATGTGCACTGATGGCTGAAAAAAATCTGATCATATACCTCGATAGCACTGCCTGTCACGTTTCTTTTGCATCAAATAGAGCGGTTTGATTTGGATTTGAATGGGTTTTACTAAACGTATAGTGGCAAATATTTCACCCATAATACAGCCATTATGTCAGTGGCACATCTGACGAAAATTCAAACCACAGATTACAAATTGCGTTTTTTTTCTTCTGAAGTTTATAAACGAATGATATGCTGCCTTATACTCTAATATCAGTTACCCATTCGTGAACGTAATGGACGTATGATGAATGAAGTTCTATGTTTTATTTTTTATATAAAATTTAAAAGGTTAAACCGGGTTGAAATATTACATTTACAAAAAAACCATCATTTTATTTTTTAAATAAATTCAACAACAATATAAGTATATTTTAAAACTTTAATTGACAGTTTATATTGACCATTATATACATATAAAGACCGATGTAGATAACTCCATTGATCTTTGTTATCGTTATATTTTTAGCACGAAATAAATAATACAGGAGTTAATCATATCATAGAAAAAATATCAAACAACGTTAGTTAAAACACGATTGATAAAATCTAATGGTTTATATTTCAGTTTCGAATCAGATTTTTTTAGGCACCAGTGTTACTACTCATTTTGATAAACAGTGAGACGCTTAATTGCAATTCGGAATTGACGAAATAAAGTAGCGAAATGACCGTACTTATAGATTATACTTTTGTTTTCCATCTTAATTGTATTGTCATTTTAGGGACCGTTATAGCTTGCTGTTCAATGAGGACCAAAGCTCCGTGTTGAGGCCGTACTTTTGACCTCTAATTAAATTATACCATGTGACTTGACGGAGAGTTGTTTCATTGGCACACATACCACATCTTCTTATTTATATTAAACGGGAGCAGTTTATTACATTTTCATTTAGATAAAAAAAAAATATAAAAATTCAGTGAATCAAATGAACTTGTAGCATATTGTTACATTCAAAAGTATTTAATTTTGATTGATAGTATACATTATTTTTATTGCATTGGTCCACAAATAATGCCCAGTGTCAAATATTACACATCGATGACCACTTAGATTAGTTACTTTAATTAAACTCATTTCCTTGGCTGGTAGTACACGCTTGTATTTTGTCCTTTAAAGTTAGTCTGTCGGTTTAATCATGGAAGTAATATTAAATATAAACGAATCACAGTTTAAGGAGAATTCTTCGTCATTTGCAAATAGATAAAAAAAAAAAAAAAGTATGAAAATTTGCTTACGACTGAATTCAGGCCAAGCGAAATATGTTTTGTTTTATTTCAGATTACGATTGAATTCAGGCCGAGAGAAATATGTTTTGTTTTATTTCAGATTATTTAGTACAATGGCATATACAAAAATATTCTTAATCTTTTACAATTTACAAATAAAATTTGATAGTGCTTTTTTTGCACATGGTAGATGAAACCTGTATGATCTAATTTTTTCAGAGGTCTGTGAAATATTGAAAATAGTATGTTCCGGAAAACACAATTCGCTATATAAAATCAGAGACATATATACACATGTGTATATATGTCTCTGATAAAATGCTTGTAAAATTCCATTACATGTGGTACGCTCATATTTAAATACCTTCCTATAAGAAAGTGAAAAAAACAGTTTTTGAAATTCACCTAAAAAAGATTAAACGAATAGTTTAACTTATTTTTTTCAAATATCGAATACACAAATAATCTCTAATTTATCCACGCTTGAAATTTGTTTTTACTGACAGGTGTCTGCTGGTATTCGATTGGACATCAGTATCAATGTAGGCGTAACAGCCTATCATATTTATCCAATCAGCTGTCTTGTATGCGATGACATACGGTCCACTTAGTTTAGTTTTCCTTGTAATGAATTATAAATTGATTGCAATCAAAATTATTCAATGCACTATAAAGCAAACAATGTCTAGCCCAAAAATGACTTACACGACGCTATACTATACATATATTATACTTAATAATTATTTACAAATTAAGACAGCGTAAAAAATAAAATAATAACATTAATAATAATTACTATTTAACGGTAGAGCTCTGGGGTGGTGTTCTCGAAAGTCTCCTAAGATTCGCCCTAAGTCATAGATAAGACCAATTGTAGGACGGACTTAAGATCAACTTAGGACACTCTTAAGTTGTGTCTCGAAGCTATCTCAGACGAATCTTATGTTATGACGTCCTAAACATATCCTAAATCGAAATACAGATATTTGTTGATAAAACATTTTTAAATGACGAAAATATTGAATACAATTATTTACGAATTTTATATAACATGTACAGAATAAATTGCATAATTACCAATGTAAGTATATAAAAAAAGATTGTTATTTAAACTGGAAAACAATTTGTTTTGAAAAGAGAATTAAATTTTTAGTATAATCGTATCGTGAAACAGAGTTACGTAATATTAAAATAGTTCACAATAATGTATGTAGCTTACCACCTAAGGTAGATTTGAATGAATGTGAACTAGGCACATATGATATTATTGCTCTTTCTGAGTCCCATCTTGATGATAGCATATCTAATGAACCAATAGCCTTAGCTGGTTTTCAAAAGCCTATTAGATTAGATAGAACACGAGCAGGCGGGGGAGTCATAATTTACGTAAAAAAATATTTATACTATGAAAAACTACCTGAATTGGCAAAGCCAGGTTTGGAATTATTGTGGTTGAAAATCTCAACCCAACACTGTCATTTTTTACTTGGTGTTTTTTACAGACCCCCAAATTCTCGTGTGAAACTATGGGATTATTTTTATGATTCTGTTTCGAAAGCTTTAGAAAAAAATTTGCCTGTTTTTCTGACTGGTGATTTCAATGTAGATATGCTATCAAACAATAATATGCCATGTAGAAGTACCGTTAGTAACAATTTGAGAAACATTTTGCAACGCTTGAATATGTATAATCTTGTCTTTGAAAAGACAAACTTTACTACTGATACAGGCACATGTATTGATTTATTCTTGACAAACAACAAAAGTTGTGTAAAGTCAGTTGATATATTGTCACCTTTTTGTAGTACTCATGCACCTGTGTGTGCTGAGGTTAATTTTAAAGTGAATAAAGAATATACATATAAACGTACAATTAGAAAATATGAAAATGCTAATTATAAAGATTTTGTGCACTAAGCCCTAAGACATTTATGGAACACTACAGCGAACTTTCTAGACAAATTTGAAATTGTCAGATAAAAATAGCCAACGCTTATATTGAAAAATAAACAAGTCATAAAAAGAAATATTACTATACATTGTACGGACATTTTGACTAATTCACTAGCTTTGATACAGCGGAAGCAAAAACATCGAGCGTAGCAAAGATAAAAAAAAAATAATGCTAAAATTATGTATTTTCAAATCAAAGGACAAAGCGTACGCAATGTCACCCGGAATCCGAATCTGACTGACTAGCAAATTACTACAAAATTAAACCAAAAAAAAAGGAACAACGTATGTTAGAATCACGAAAAAATTGGATTTAGATTAGATTTGTGATCATTGGAATTTATTAAGACTTTTTAAAATATCTATTTCTAGGAACTTTTTTTTTAGATCGAAATTAATAAAGTTCATATATAAGTATGTGGTACAGCTCACACCGATAAATATATTACGGCATATTCATGGGACATAATTCAATTTGACGGCAACCAAACGACAAAAACACTATAGGTAAATCAAGACCGCATGTTTAGTCTTCAACAAGAAACATGTGTCTACACGAAATGCCAAGCTCTAAATCGTCATGAACTTGTAGATACAATATTCCAAAAACAACAATACTAAAGTCTAAATAATATAAATATTCATTATTCACACATATTCTAGATTTTCTAAATCGTTTGAGGTATGCAAAGTCCATGTATTTTCCGTTCACATAATGTTTTGACGGTTTTCCTTTTTTATTTACAACGTCCTACAAACATTGCTCAGACTAGACAGCATGAAAGACTAAAACACTTTTATAAGTCAGCGTATAGGTTTATTCCTTGAATGCCAACATCCTTTGGTCTACCGACAATTTACCTATAAATAATGTTGGCTTTCGAGGAATAGGTGCAAAAAGTTATCACAACACGAGAGCATGCTTATCAAAAATGGACATTTAGAGGTATAGCGGGAGGGTTGAGATCTCACAAACATGTTTAACCCCGTCGCATTTTTGCGCCTGTCCCAGGTCTTTCTTAGTCTTGTATTATTTTAATTTTAGTTTCTTGTGTACAATTTGGAAATTAGTATGGCGTTCATTATCACTGAACTAGTATATATTTGTTTAGGAGCCAACTGAAGGACGCCTCCGGGTGCGGGAATTTCTCGCTACATTGAAGACCTGTTGGTGACCTTTTGCTGTTGTTTTTTTATTTGGTCGGGTTGTTGTCTCTTTGACACATTCCCTATTTCCATTCTCAATTTTATTTAATTCGAATTGAATTCGAATCGAATGCGAATCGAAATCGCTAATCGCGTACACACACTCTTCTTTTTTAATTCGAATTAAAAGTCCGTGTGAACGAGGCATAATTAAACAGATAGTTAAAATCTAATTCATGTTTGTTACGTTGTTGAAATTTTTTTCTGATGATACTACTTGAACGAATATGGATTCTCTTAAAATGAAACTTTGAAAAGTGTTGCATCACTTGTGCATATTGTGAGAAATTCCGGTTTACACAAATGTGAAGCCTCTTTGGACTTTGAAGGTTTTTTTTCAATATTTCTATAGTTGTGTGTGCTGTAACATCCTACCATATTACTTGATTAAATTAATGAAACTTTGTATCACGTGTTAGAATACTTGGATGTATTATGTTCAGCTTGTTCAGGATATTTTTCTTGGTAATAATACTACACACTTTTTTGCAAGTGATTCATGAAATGATACTGGTAAGGGGTTTATCGTGTTCGCAAATCATCGGTGTTCTTATAAAACAAAGTAATGTAGTTTGATTGGAATTGAGACAAATTTCCACAAGAGACCAAATGACACAGAAATTCACAAGTATAGGCCACCGTACAGTCTTCAACTATGAGCAAAGCCCATACCAGATAGTGGAACTAACTATACAAATCAGATGAAACCGGTTTAACTCATCAGATGTAAATAAATAGAAATACTACACAGAATAGACATGGTCAGGTTCTTGTATATCCAAACAAACAAAAAACACTTGTATAGTACATCCTCTGAGAAAACTTGCAGTTACTGACAGCTAGTTCAAAGCCACAAACAACTAAAAAAATCAATCCGCTATAGGCTAAATTCTTGTTACCCTATTTTATCAGTCAGGGGCGTTACTTAAACAAGTTATTTTTTTTAATTACTTATATAAGTAATTCTTTATTTTAAAAATAATAAAATTACTTAATAGAGTTGTTTTAATTTTTAATAGAAACATAGACTAAATGTAGTTACATGATTTTAAACAACATTTTATATCATAAAATAAAGAATTTATCAGATTTGAGAGGAGTATAGAGATAAAGGGTTACTTTGAAAATAATGACAAAAATATTACTTGAACAAGTTATTTTGAACATTTTTGAAAAAAATTGCAATTACATTTATCTTAGGCACATGTGTAAATGATTTAGGTTACCAATTATAAATAACTTCATGTCTTAATAAATTCACAAGTATCTATCTGTTTATATCAGTCTACCTTCAAGATTTAAGAGGAAAACGATAATTTAATAGTCCCAAGAGACCAATCTTTGACCCAGAAGCGTCGGTATGAAAGATAAGTGCATCGGAAAGTTAATTAGTGTTTCTAAAGAATTAGTTTCTATATATTAAGGGAAAAATAACCAGATAACTGTGAAAATTGTTTAAAGCTAGTAAAATCTGTATTCTTGGACACCTATAAAAATAATATTCAGAAAAATAACTTATATAAGTTATATTTAAATTAGCCTCGTTTTCAACATTACTTGTTTAGGTAATTTTAATTGTTACTTGTTTAAGTAATGCCCCTGACTGTTTATGTTTAATTGTTTAATTAAAATATTCATATAATTCATGTATATATACTTAACAAATAAATATTTATAATAATATGGAACAAAATAAATCTCTAATATCCTCTTTTAGTTTGAAATAATTATATTTAACTAAATATAAATGTTATATTTATATATATATGTCTTATGTTAATAAAACTTGTTCAATCCCAAATTTATTTATTTTTTTATAAATAGTAACAAAAATCATTTTCTTTCTATCTTTATATTCATAATTATTTAACCCTTAAATGTTGCTACTTTTCTTATCAAAATGGGATAAAATGTTACAATTTCATCAAGTTCACTAATTATTTTTTAAAGTTAAATACTTATAAAAACAGAAATATTTTTGTTGGCATTCAAGGAATAGGTAACATATAAAATGTTGGCATTCGAGGAAGACACCAGCGTAAACACGGTGTTTTTTTAACAAATCGATAATTTCGTTGCCCAGGGATATGAATTTGACATTAAAAGTCCCTCAAACCTTTACAATACCCGGCCGTGTCATTTCCGTGTCAATAGATCGAGAACACGACCTTAACTTTTAGGATATGCATGAATTACCATACGTATGTCCGAGCATTTGTTATAATGTATTAACGTGTGACGTAATTTATTTTGAACTCTTTTTTTTGGGCGCTTTTTTTACCAATCCACTAAACAAGAAACAATGCATGATGGGCTACAACATGTTTACAATCAAACGAAAACAAGTGTTATTTACTGAAATACAACACATTTATTCATGCTTTGCGGTATTATCAATTTCGCTTAGATTTTTTTTGTATCCATATTTATATCTTGTGATATGAAGTATTCTTTCAATGCTCAGATTAACGAATAATTATTTCTATGCAAAGAACAGAGTATTAAATAACCAAATAACCCGATATAAAGTCATTTCTGTATGATTGCTGATGACACAGAGATTACGAATATTCGTCCGTAAGACAGCAACGTAACGACAGTTTTAACACAAAGCCAATTATCAGTCGGTGCTAACTTTCATAAAGACAGTTAAAAAAATTAGGGATCCTTGAATTTTGTGCTCGTAAACACAGGAAAGATTAAGAGGGGTTCAATTTTACATTGGGGTCACTAAATTTCATCGCTTTTCACAAAATTGATTTTATGATATTGTACCCTTTTTTATGATGTAAAAAATAATTTAAATCGATAATTTATTTCTCTATAGGAAACAACAACGTTTAATGATCAAGCGGGACAATTTAAAGCCGATTATACGTTATGTTTTCTTCTCATTATTGAAGGCATTGCGGTTGCCTATCATTTCTTACATCCATGCACTTCATTTGAAACTTTAAAAAAATTTATTCACACAGAAATCACAGCTTATATTAGTGTGGGTGTAAGGGCAGGAAAGTTATATAAAATACAAAACTATTAAACCGTTGTTTTCCCCGTTTGAATGGTTTTACACTAGTAATCATGGGGCCCTTTATAGCTTGTTGTTCGTTGCTAGCCAAGGCTCCGTGTTGAAGGCTGTACATAAGCCTACCATGGTTTACTTTCATTAATTGTAATTTGGATGGAGAATTGTCTCATTGGCACTCACACCACATCTTCCTATATCTATATTCTATACACCTTAAGGGCGTTAGCCTGAATGTGTGCGTCTTTCTTACGTCAAAATAATGCAGAACGACAAATTGAATTATTAAGGACAGGGATTGATTGAATGATTGATTGATTGTTAGTTGTTTAACGTCCAGTGGCAAATATTTCATGCATATTCAGGACGAGAACAAGTTCACAATATATACACTAGGTATGTTGATACGATAGAGGCCATCTGGGATGATGGTCAGGGAAATTTGGACTGCCACTGGAAAATGAGGATACCTTGTATAGGGACAGAAATTTTGTCTTGCAACAGGCCACCTACGGACCCCTCAAAAGAGTTGCTGCAAGGATTCTTAACGTGCAAAGAGCAAAGAGCGTTGCAGTCTCTTTACACGAGGCATCAGATTTCACGTCCCCCTTCTGACCGGACGTGACTGCGAACTTGATACATCCCGCACAGCCAAATGGACGCCCCATTTCGGCAAGCGTTTTACTGCCGGTCGGGAGAAGACTGGCCAAGTGACCATATTTCTATACCCCATTCACCCTAAAGGACAGGGGGTTTCAATACTAACGGATTCCCTGTTAAGAAAATGTAGGTGATCTTTCAGCAATTTGATAATATGCTATTGAAATGCATATCCAATTTATTTATCGACAACTTTATGTCAAAAAAGATAAATCATTTTGACAGAAAACAAAGACACTTTGCCTTGCATAATTTAATCTTAAATATTTAAAAATTGTTATAATAAATGGGTATCTTTTTTTAACATTTTGATCACAGCCAAATTTTGTACGGTGTGTAGAAATACCGCAAAGGACTTCTTAGTGCACTGAAGGACTATACAAATCATTGGTGCATTAAGAACAAAGTTTTTGCACTAAGGACATTAAAACGATGTTATTAGACAACAAACATGGATATGAGAAGATATAAGTATATAACTCATAAATCTAAATTTGGGTATCAATATATATCATAATTTTGAAATTGACTTTCTTTTTTATCAGCGCATGCCATGTGACCGAAGGCTTTTTGCAAATTCCCAAACATCAATGTTCAGTCAACCTTATCCAATAAACAATTGTCATTTGATCGTTACTAATTGATAAGTTTATGATAGTTGTAGAATAAACTTAATGATTTAGCGTAGTTTAATTTTCAACTTGATGAAAGAATAATTTTATTTTATGTCCATCTTAACAACACAGGAGTTTACATTTGTACATACTTTCATAAGAGATTGATAGACATTAAGATGGGAAAATGTGGCATTCGTGGGGATCTTAAAAACCCGATTACATCATTATTATATTGTGTGGGAACGGAACTGTACGGTTTCTACATTTTCGACATTCGAAAATATAACAAGTTGCAACATGGAAAGTTTTCCATAGTGAATCAAATGATACAATATAACGTTTCTTCTAGACATTCAAAACATTCTATATGTATATATGAACCAATCAAATAATAAACGACGTATGCATACAAACGTTTTCGTCGAATGGAGGAGCTTTTAATATATCGATCAGAACTGTCACACAACAGCGATAAAAATGTCAATAATCATTGAAATACACATCGTTGAGTCCAGAAATTTTAAAAGTACTATTTCTGATGTATGGTCTTACCTGTCTGAAAGTTTGAAAGCCATTGCACCAGTAGAGATTCACAAATTATATTTTTTTCAATATCGGATAAATTAATTGACTGTACAATCGCTTACGAGTTTACTGTACTATCACTTGGGCCTTTCCTGTACAATTGCTTGTCCAACTTATCAAAGCTTATTTTCAATAATGATGTGATATAATTTGCAATTATACAACTATCCATCAAATTAATTGGATGTACACATGTAAGCTATATTAGGCGACCATACCTTATAATCGGCTATATATATATATATATATACAACTCGTCTAAACATCAACCCAACAATGTTAGATCTGTAAATTTGCTTTCGCAAATTTTTGGTTCTTCCCTCGCCGGGATTCGAACCCATGCTACTGTGATATCGTGACACCAAATCGCCTGCACTGCAGCCGTCCCGCTAGACCACACGACCACCTGGGCTCTCAATAAAAAAGCTTTCGGTGGCCATATGTTACCTTTCCACGTCAGTTTTAATCTAGCGGCGTACTACAGTACATGATATATAAGGCATGAAGATGTTATTGTTACAGATCAGCTAAATTATCTATAGTAAAGGATCCTACAAATTAATGTAAGATACAGTCACAGAAAATAATTATATTCATAAGTACGTCTGAGTCAGTGACAACCCTACAACAGATGTATCCATCGGATCGCCATCAATGATGGTGATACATGGCTGTGTACATAATGTATATACAACTCGTCTAAACATCAACCCAACAATGTTAGATCTGTAAATTTGCTTTCGCAAATTTTTGGTTCTTCCCTCGCCGGGATTCGAACCCATGCTACTGTGATATCGTGACACCAAATCGCCTGCACTGCAGCCGTCCCGCTAGACCACACGACCACCTGGGCTCTCAATAAAAAAGCTTTCGGTGGCCATATGTTACCTTTCCACGTCAGTTTTAATCTAGCGGCGTACTATATATATATATATAAAAGGTCCCAACATAAACAAGTTTTGAACAATTAAATTCGAAAACTAACGGCATTATCTAGAAAAAACAACAATTTACAAAAACAAAAATAAAATAATATGCCAGACATGAACCAACGGCAACCACTGAACTACAAGCCACTGACTTGGGATTTTCACAGAAAGAAGATGACGTGATAAGCATGCATGTGTGTGTACGCTCAACCTCCTAAACTGAAGTGGATGTAAGCAATTATAGGCAACAATTCGGCCTTCAAAAACGAGAAAACCCCTTCCATATAGTCGACCGATCACTAAAAGGCCCCGACTGGAAAATGTGATTTTTTTTAAACTCTAACCAGAGTGCATGTTTATCAGCTTACAGAACTTGAAAACCAAAAAAATCAGTTATAAATAAAAATACGGATAAACATTTTTTTTAAGCTATCTTAATCATAAACAAGCTTCTGTCCTAGTTTATTAGAAATCCAGGATAGTTAAGAAAGTAATTAAAGTTTCAAACACTTTACCCACAGAGTAATTTTTTGTGGTTTGTAGATAGCTATTGCAACAAAAGTCGGAAGGCTCAACAAAAATGTAATAAACTTTTATACTTTGCGAAATATGTTTATCTTCTATTATATCAGTATGTGTTGGTTAAAATAAAATCTCTATACATTTTTTACTATTTCAAAATATCTTTATAAAACATTTCAACAGAACTTAAAAAAGTGAACTTACGGAACAAGCAAACGAACTTAAAAGAAACAAAAATAAGAAGAAAATACACTCTTACATAGAAGTAAAAACTATAACAGTCAGAAAAGCAAAATAGATATGACAGTAATAACTATATATAACCGGAAGAAAAGTGACATTGGGAACTTTTACTATAAATTGCAAAGTGCTTTTTCGGAACTCTCGTTTTGAATTGAATAATATAACCGGAAGAAAAGTGACATTGGGAACTTTTACTATAAATTGCAAAGTGCTTTTTCGGAACTCTCGTTTTGAATTGAATATGTATATGAACTCTCGTCTTGAATAGTTATATGAACTCTCGTTTTGAATATTTATATGAGTTTTCGTTTTAAATTGATTTATTCTTAAATATAATGTTTCTTCTTTCAAATATCCAAAGAGATTATAGATTTACTATTTTACAACTTAATCCGATGGCTGTCAAGAGTGTGAGAGATAATACATGTTTCTAACACTTGAACTACAAAAGCAATTATCGCTATTTTATAAAGTTAAGCCGGAGGACAATGATCAGCTTATTATTACATAAGATTGGACAATTATATTTATATTTTATGAGAACCTTTTATAATGTTTTAAAACCCTTATCTTGGACTTAATTTATGTTTTGTAAACTGTTGCTTGGGGAGTCTTCCCCTAGCTTTTGAACTGTAAACTTGTGTGAATAAATTTGTATATATTTTTTATACGGTCTTGCGTTTAAAGCAGCCATAGTGTCGATTATAGACCTACAGACTTTAATGTAACCCGTGCCGAACTTCACGGACTCATGCCGCAAGTTCACGGGGTTATATATACCATAAAAAAACCAAGAACAACATGAAATAACATAATACAGTGTATGTAAAGTGCGGATCCTAAAAAATCATTTTTACTGTATATGCCATAAATGTCTACTGTAGAATGATAAATAAACAGACGAACTTTTTTTAATTTTTGAAGAAAATCAAGAAAATTAGTTAAAATGTATATGTTCAGAAATACATATTACTAATAAAACAAAGTAAGAGATGCGAGCGGGGTTTTATCGCGCCTAAAGTCATCCAGCTGTGAAATATATACCAAAATAGGTGAATATTTAGGACATTTCACGAACAGATCGTGCAGGTGCTTTATAACTAACAGGTTAGATGTTGTTGCAGTAAAAAATATTCATTTTAATACAATTATTAAAGTTGTATAACGTAGAATATGTTTTGTCATTCAGTTTCTTCATATTTAACTAAATTCCACTATGATGATTTCGTAATGCTAGTCATGTTTACTGTCGAATAATGATACTATTCTTTCATTTTCACTGTGGAGCGAATCATTATTATTGTATATGCGGTGCATTTTCACTGTATAATTTTATTTTATTTTATCTATTACAGCTCATTTCTGTAAGCATGTAGAGCAAGACTTTAGTTGATTTGCTTGCTTTTTTTATTGGATAATCATTATGATAACACCAAATTTAATTCAAATATTAAAAATACAGGTTAAACTATGCCTATTCATATTGTTTAAAAATGTCAATCTTATTTAAAAAGTTTGTATAAACAATTATACAAACAAAGCAAGCCAACCAAAGTTTTGCTTTACATGCATTAGGAAATTAGCTGTAAAGCCTTAATTTAGCCGACTTGCTCAAACAATAGATAAAGTAAGAGAAAGATTTGATAAAAATTAACTTACGGAGGAAAGTTTGGTTTTAAAACACTCTAATAAATTCAATAGAAATAACATTAATTTCAACTGTATTCCATTTAGTTTCTTATAAAGCGTATAGGGATCTTTATCCTTATTTTTTTATCCATTTCCATGACACTTCACCACTAGTTACGTACATCTTGATATAGATTGCACCTTTGTTTTCCCGTTTAAAAGGTTTTACACTGGAGCCCTTTATAACTTGCTGTTCGGTGTGAGCCCAGACTCCATGTTGAAGACCGTATTTTGACGTATAATGGTCTACTTTTATAAATTGTGACTCGGATGGAGAGTTGTCTCATTGTCACATACGACATCTATATATGGCTCAAAAACGAAACGAGACGAGATAAAAAGGGATAAAAAAAACTGCGCTACTTTTTTAATATATTTATAATGGGCTTAATATGAGTCAAAATAGAGTAAAATAGTGGGTCGCATTTGGGTATAAGCGTCACGCCGGATTGCCGAGTTTTTGCAAGCGTGACAGGTGAAAGTCAAATGATTGTGTAGTGAAAAACGGGAAATGAAGTCTAGCGGGACACGGATAAAAATTAGAACTGCATAGTATAAGCGGGATACGGGAATCTGACAAAACAATAAGCTGAATACGGGAATCTGACAAAACAGTAAGCGGGATCCGGGATCAGAACCCCCCAATGAGACCCAAGAATAAGATATTTTTGTATATTCATCCTATTGTTGCAGTCATGCCTTCAAGAACAAATGTATCCGATGCATGCATTTTTTTTTTATATTTTTGGTCCCTTTTTCAATTTTGTGGGGTCCACATTTATAGACAAAAGTCCTTTAATATAGATATTTGGGATTCGTTGACATGCTGAATCTAACCGTGTATCTAGTTTGGGGATTTTTTGGCCTAGTTGATGAAATAGCCCACATAGAGTTCCAAAGGGTGTAAGATCAACAAAAATGAACTGTAGCATGCATTTCACGTACAATAACCCAAATGTGCATGGTTTTACCTCTGCGGTAGTATCCATTCGCGGATCTAGAATTTTTCATAAGTAGGGGCCCACTGACTGCCTAAGAGGGCCCGCTGCTGTCACCTTCCAGTGATTCCCTATATAAGTTAAAATCAAGGAGAAACGTAATCAGAAGAATACAATATGACATTTTGAGAATCGCTTTTGTTACAAGTTTGAAAAGCTATATATTTGATGACGAATGAATGAGGAGTTTGTATTTCAATTTGAAAATACATGTTTCATAAATCCTAAAGTCATCAACTAAGGTTTTTTTTCATTTGTTGCAAGTGCATTTATCACATAATTCAACAATAAAAATTCCTCGCATCTTTGAAAATTCTACATTAATAATGACTGCACTAACAGTGATAATTCATCGCATCTATAGTTAAAATGGATCGCTTTCAATAATCGATATGCTATATTACGATGCTTTCATAACACTTATTTGAACTTTAATGCTATGTTTGTATATTATAAAGACATATCACAATGAAAATATGTTTAAACTTAACTTAAAATCCTTTAACTTGATATTTTCAAAACGTTAACAAATACAGTTTTCCCATGATCCTTTATTCTACAATAGACATACCCGCATATAACAGTAAAAATGAACTAGCTGGATTCGCACTTTATATACACTGATAATATATACATTCTTTATAAGTATACTAGTGTATTCAAAACGGGTCAAGGTTGAATGAACATGAATTTCTATATATTACTGTCAACTGAGTGTGGCGCGTGTCAATAAAATATAAAATAACTTTCTAAATGTGATTATAAAATTGTTTATTTTTAAAACGTTGACTTATATATGCAATGCCTGTTGTGTCAATTGTATCATTCCATCAGGTCCTTTAGTGCAATTTTTTGTTCTAAGTGCACTAAGGGGGACTTTTGCGGTATTTTAACGGACACCCCAAAAAAGAATTAAAGGACAAAACGTTATTATGTGGATTTTTTTTCGGAAAATGTATCATTTGTCAAATATTTGAGAACAAATCTATTCTTTTTCAATTCAATACATTTTAGGTAAACACTTAGAGTTACACATACACGACCCTACATTTTTGATAGAAAAAAATGCATTTTCAATATCGTATAATCTTTTTAACTATATTAAATTTGCGGTTTTGTGATATGTGCATGTAGTTTGAACAACGTCGTCAATAGTGTTTGAAAGAAGCTATAAAACATGATTTAAAACCTTATACACCACATACGGAGGTACATGTATGATACCATTACGAGTGAACGTATGATATAAATGTGAAATAGCCATTGTAATTGCCACGTTATTTTATGGATCGTTCATTTTATTACCTTTAGATTATTAACAAGTGCCATCGAACTTAATCTTTATAGACCGTATATTCAACGCATACATACGCTAATTTTACAGTTTAGAGGTAGAAGACGAAGAAGAATTATTTATAATTGTGCAATCTGAACAAGCAAATAAATAAATACATATTTATATTTATATTAAACAAGTTTTTTATTCAAATGAAAGATAGGATAAGCGCATTTACAAACAAATGTACATATACTCAATGCTACACTTAAATTTAGGTCATACATATGTATTGTTTAAATCTATGAGGATCTTGACGGGGTCCTTCATTTCTGTTTTTATTATAGTTTTATCACTCTCACTTCACGGCCTAGGAGCAGTTATAGAAGCTTAGTTCAAACGGAGACACGGTTCCTTGATGCGGCCTAAAGAGGATAACGAAATTAACTATATAAATGATCTTACATATAAAATATTTGTATTTTGCGTTATTGATCGTTCCTGATGAAGTAAAATCCAGAAACGTGAATTGGACGTATGAAATTTATAAGATAAGATAAGATAAGATAATTTTATTAACCAATCAAGGTGCCCAAAATTTGAGCTATACAATCAAATGAATGAATTCCTTTTTTTTTTTAAATAATATCAACAAATGGTTTTATGTTTCATAATTAAAAATAATCTACTTTTTTTATTTTAGCATTTATAATACAATGTATCTTCCACATAAAAGGGCGTAACTCCTAATATCATTCTGACACACTAAACGGATCTTGACCCGATCTGAAACTTTTAAACGTTACTTTTTATGATTTGTCTAGGTTTGTCCAAAACAGTCTTAACAGACTGGATTTAACGCTAGAGCATATTAAAAGGCGTAAGAGAATGCCGACTAATAGCCAGTCAATAGTTATCAAAAGTACCAGGATTATAATTTCTTACGCCAGACGCGAGTTTCGTCTACATAAGACTCATCAGTGACGCTCAGATCAAAATAGTGAAAAAGCCAAAACATATACAAAGTTGAAGAGCATTGAGGACCAAAAATTCCAAAAGGTTGTGCCAAATACGGCTAAGATCGTTTAACTAAACCTACCCGTTGTTATCGCAAACTAAAATTTATCTCATATATACAGGATACATGTTCATTTATTACAAGAATTTTTGTACGTCAAGGTGTATGATAGCACGATAATATACGAATCGTAACAACGCTTCAATATGCTCGTCTACTATATGCTCTTCCACAATTTACGCCTGTTTTGCTCCAGCGACCGGTATTACAGTTTAACATAGTTTAAACGCTCATTGATCTGTTACTTTATTTACAATTTTGAGCAAGACTTAACTGTTTATTATTAAAATTCAACAAATGTCAACATTATCTTCATCAATTTTATTATTTAACAAAACATTGTTTTTCATTACAAACAATTTCATATATTAATATACAGCTAAGGAATATTTATTGTCTACCGAAAATATAAGATTTAACTTATATACGCAATGAATAATTTCTGTGATGTTACTTTTATTTCCGTTACATATCTAATTTACGAGTACAAAATAGTAAAACAGAAAAATAGAAACGATAAATATTCAGGAATACCTAAAGTTTCGTAAGCAATTGCAAGGTATCACACGTTACTTAGATTCCACGAGTTTTCATAGCAATTAGCAATTTTTAAAACGAATATGTGAGATAAAGATCTACTGCATTTTGGCAAATTCAAATTATGTTATACTACTATTTTATTTTCAACAGATTCACATTTCTTAAACCGTGCATCAATATTTTAATGTGTTTATCTAAATTTCTTTCATTCGTTTGTTAAAAATTGTGAAGCATGCGACTTAACTGAGAATACACGCATATAACTAAATTCGATTAAATTTGATGAAAAAAAAAGATAAATAAATGAAGTTTGTCTTGCTTGAGTGATTTACCTGTACAAAGCTCGGGTCTCAACGATGTTTAAAACGAATTGATGCCAGTTTGAAATAGTTTAACGGGGGCGTGGCCTAATAGTTTGACGTACATTACCAGCAACTTGATTTTAATTGATTCACCGCAAAGAAATCTATTTGACTGGCGTTAAAATGGATTGAAATGAATTGAAATGAATTAAAAATATTTTTTAATTTTTGTCAATCTTTATCAAATAACAATTAAAATCATTTAAATAGCGTTAACACGTTTTTGTCCGTTCAAGCTAAATTCGGGTTACTAGTGGATCCTTAAGGGGTCAACTGACCATTGTGGTCAGGTTGACTTATTATTAGATCTTACTTTGCTGAACATTATTGCTGTTTACAGTTTGTCTATATCTATAAAAGTATTCAAGATAATAACCAAAAACAGAAAATTTCTTTAAAAATTACCAATTAGGGGGCAGCAACCCAACAACTAGTTGTCCAATTCATCTGAAAATTTCATAGCAGATATATCTTGACCTGATAAACAATTTAATTTTATTCAGATTTGCTCTAAATGCTCTTAATGCTTTGGTTTCAGAGTTATAAACCAAAATCTACATTCTACCCCTTTTTTCTATTTTTAGCCATTGCGGCCTGTCTTGGTTGGTTGGCCAGGTCACCGGACACATTTCTTAACTAGATACCCCAATGATGATTATGGCTAAGTTTGGTTAAATTTCGCCCAGTAGTTTCAGAGGAGAAGATTTTTGTAAAAGTTAACGACGAAGAACGACAACAACGACGGACTACATCGATGAGAAAAGCGCACTTGGCCCTTTGGGCCAGGTGTGCTAAAAATGGGGTCACCATTCTTTTAAGCTCAAAATCTGCCTTCGAAAAAAGCATCCATTTTTGTAAAGGTACTTTTTTTCTGTTGACCTAAAAGGAGAAATAGAGGTAATATCGAAATAAAAAAGAACTTAATTACAGAAATTGCTTAATTTTTTTAGTTAGTACAGCCTATTTGAAAAAATATAAAAAAATATAGGTCACCAATGAGTTAAAAAAGATATTCCAATTTTAATGCCAAAAAATGGCATATTTTCACCAAAGGGAGATAATTTGGAGCTTTACAATGATATAAACATTTTAAAAGGCATCTGGGGCCAAAACAAATTGATTTTTTGGGTTGATTTTTGTACTATATGATAAAGTTATAACTAATAAAGTAATAAATAAAATTTGTTATGAATAAAAAAGTTTTTTGCCGATATTTTTGTACCCTCGAGCCTTAATATAAAGTTTTACTACAAGAATTAAAGTATTATATTGTTAATTTGTATATTTTGACTTTTATAATGTGATTCGTTCACATGTTAATGTATATTTTCAAAAGTTGATTGAAAACAGTGGATAGAAAAGTGATATTGCACAGTTAATTTATATAAAAATAATATCAAAACTAGAGGCTATTAAGAACCTGTGTCACTCACCATGCTCACCTGATTCTAATTTTATTTTGGAAAATCAAGTAAAATAGATTAAATCATAACAATGAGATACGTACCCTTCTAATGATTGAGCTCAAATTTGGTTTAATGTATATTGGCCGTGTAGCTTATATAAAAATAATATCAAAACTAGAGGCTATTAAGAACCTGTGTCACTCACCTGATTCTAATTTTATTTTGGAAAATCATGTAAAATAGATTTAAATAAAACAGTGAGATACGTACCCTTCTAATGATTGAGCCCAAATTTGGTTTAATATATATTGGCCGTGTAGTTTAATAGATATATGAGGAATGTGTCAAGAAATAAATGGATTTATCATACCTCAGTATGTTTTTTCTATATAAATAAATGGGAAATATGTCCATAGGGACACAGATGATGCCCTTGCTAGCAAATATAACATTATAAAGGGACATAACTAAAAGACTGAAAAAGTGAAGCTGTTAGATTTAATGGGACTTTTTCTGTGTATATTTGGGGCTAAATGCTATAGATTGTAACTAAAACATTTTCTGTTGCAATTAGTTTAAGGTTCAAACTTAGTTTGACTGGACTATCTGTGTTTGATGGTACCGTAAATTGGGTTATTTTGGTTGTAGTTTTATTTTGGTTTATTTGGTGGCCCCTCCAATGAAAGTGCCAAAATTAAACACAGGAAAAAAAAAGCAAACACTAAATATTGAAACGCCAAAATCGAGGACCTGTACAACGATATCGTAATGTTAATTGTTAGGGGAAATATCTTATGTTATCAAGTCTTCTGTATATTTCCTATAACTCTATACATAGCCAAATTTGCAAATAAAAATATCGGGTATAATTGACAACAGTGACTAAATAATTTTTATTTAATTGTCAATTTTCTTATATTGTTAAGAAAACACAAGATTTTTTTTATTCACATATGTTTATGTCATAAATTTGAATATGCCCGGCTATTGCTGATTAGGCACCGTTATTGGTAATTAGAATATAAAACTCCTTCGAATCCTTTATCTTCTATTAATTAACATGTACTGCCAAAGGCATAAGGATGAAAATTTAAATCCTTGATCGTTAATCATCAACATGTTGTTGCAATTGAGATTATGATTAAAATCAATTTCATATGATTTTTGTAAAAAGTGAATTTTTTTAATCTATCTAAAATTACTTTCTTTTAGCTTTCAACCCCAGAGATACGGAATTATTTGCAATTGTATTCGTATCCGATTCCTTCATTTAGTTACAAACTTTGTTGTGTTTCTAGTTTGTGTAGGTCATTGATATTTTGACAATATATATAAACGGGTAAATTAGCGCAAATACGAATGAGCTCAAACACTTCTATTGTTTCCAAATTAAACACATCAATTACATGAAACACTAAAATTACACACACCAAAATAAAACACATGCCTTTTGAGTGAAAACCGCCAAAATATCCTGATGCCGAAATTTCTCAATTTATGATAATAAATATTATGAAGAAGTTTCATAACATGTGGTTGAGGCAAAGTCAAGATAGAGATGCCGAAGCAGCAAATTTAATAATTTTTCCATTTCTAGAACTGACAAGAATGTTAATCTGTGTTTGATAGTGATAATCATTGCAAATAAGTTTCAGAACATCATTTGGTTGAGGCAAAGTAAAGTTAGAGCGTGGAAACAGCAAATTCAACATCTTTTCCATCTATAAAAGGACATAGTTTGAGAACAGTGAAAGTAGCACCACCTTAATACAAATTTGTGTTTGGTGGTATTGACCATGAGCATAATTTTAAAGTTAGTAAAGGTAAACTAAATTAAGAGAAAGGAAATAAATTTCCGGATGTACAGATGGACAGACAAACAAACATTATTACATAGAGACAAGGGTAAACCTTATAATGCCAGCACCACTTGGGTAAGGGCATAGTAATAATTTGGTTACAGCCCTTTATACTGAAACTATGTAACAGTTATTCATACCTCAAAAATATCATCCCATGCTGTGCTAAAATATGAATTTTCTATCTTTCCATCTTTATTGTGTGATATGAGGTTCCTATAGTACTTTATCCTTGCCAAATCAGCGGCTGGTGAAGTGTCTGTTACCAAAGGCAATTTGTCCTTAGGTTCTAAGTTAGTAAGATTTACAAGCAATGTAATCATCAAAGTTACATCAAACATGTTTGAATTTGGATCACCTGAAAAAAAGAATGAAACTTCATAAGATGACAAGTTTTCCACATAAGATAGTCAGGGGTACAAGTATTTTTTTATTTACTTAAAGAAAGTAAACAAAAATTTACTTAGTTATGTCCCTTAGACATTCAGATCTTTTTTACTTATATATATGTTCATGATGTTACAGTGAATTTGTATAATCAGTGATTATGTAGAATCCCTGAAATTTTCAGGGATTATGTAGAATCATTGGCCAGTTTAGGGATTATATATAATCACTTAAATGTTCAGGGATTATGTACAATTACTAGAAAAAACAACAGGGATTTTACATAATAACTGAGATGAAGAAATAGTTTTATTTATAAAGAAAATGAATGAAAGTCAAATAATTTATGATATTAAATCATATTAAAACAGCATTTTACGCTGTATAAGGCCAGATATTTTTATTATCTGTAACGAGATCCGCCGACTCCACATTTTCCGATTTCAGAATAAAAATAAAAGTAGTGCTTCCTACTTTTATTTTTATTTTTTCTGCCGACTGTTACGAGATCCTCAAAAAAAAAAAAAGTAAGAGTACGGGTCTGCGATTTTTAATTTATCTCTTGTCGCATGGTCAAACAAAATGGCGACTTCCGGGAAGGGACCGTTTTTTTACATTAAACTGGAAGTGCGATCACTAGAGAGAAGTTCGTGTTCACTCAAATTTGTTAAGTGTATTAGAGAGGAGACAATCGGGGTCATGTTGTCCAAGGAGGTACCGAAAGATGTTGGCATCAGCCGCATTATAACCAACGAGGCAGATGTGGAACCTGACATGCATACGCAACTATTATCAGCACCCGCAGTGCGCATGTGCTAAATTTGATCGCAATCGATATCGATAAATTTACTATAGATTGTTAAAGGAAATATTGAATTTTGGTTAGCTGAAAGTAAACAAAAATAAATATCTTTTTCATTGGCATCACATTAGAAAATCTATTTTCTTAGCTTTCTAATGACATAATTTATAATTGAATCGGGATTGCAGAAGTAACGGCCATTTTCATTTTAAAAAAAGTGGTTCATTCCCTATTACTTCATACAATTCGAAACCAAAAACGTATGCAAAGGAGTTTTCATTCATGAATACATCTTTCACTGTTCTTGGAAATGAATTCATTGGCATAAATATATGTTCTTTGCTTTATAATCTTTCCAATGGTATATATTTGGTATTTTAGAAAATTTAATGAATCGGGGCCTTTTTTTATCCAAAACTGGAGTTGTTGTCATTATTTGAAGATTGCGAGAAAAATTTTAAGTCCATGGAAGTATTATATTGATATATATAGTACTTCCATGGTCCTACCAAGTAAATCGCTCACAGGTCACAAAACAAAGTTCATCTATTTGTACATAAAATATTTATACATTTAATCAAATGTTTTACATCATGAGTTTAAAAATTCAGTAAAGTAAAAGAAGTGTAACTTTTCATTTAAAATAATATTTTTGTCCAGCTGTCATTTTTCATTGTTTTTTGATAATATAAAATCTTTAACTATTACATTAACTCGGACTTTCGTGAAGCGTATTCAAAACATTTGAAATCCCATCTAAAATGGATTTTTTTTTGCAATTTTCTTACATATCTTTTAAAAGTGTTTTTTAATAACAAGGCGGCCGTAACTAAACAATTTTGATACTTAAACATGTTCATCTGATTTACATAGAAGTAATAGATATATAGATTCTTACACTGCAACAAGTGTATTACGATATTTCTCTACTCGAGACAGTTAAATTTTATTATTTAAAGCGCGAGGCCTGATTTACATAGAAGTAATAGATACATATTTTATAAATAGTATTCTCATGTTTTAAAAAGACCAATTAGTTTTGAAAAAGTGTCATTATCTTAAATTTTCCAGATGCAGAAGATCTTTTGTAGTAGATGGATTTGGAATGAAATCTTATACGTCAAATTTTCTTTCATCAATTTGATACATTTTCACTGCTTTTGATTGGCAATATGAATCGCTGTACTATCTTATAGTCCAGTCGATTTGTGCAGATTTTTGACAAAATTGCTCAGATTGTGGTAAAAGCATGAAATTTGGAATAGTGGTAGTATATGTCATGGACAACATTTTAAGCTATGGACCCAATCTGAAAGTCAAAATTTGCGGATGTGGCGGCCATTTTAAAATGGCGGCCGTTTATTCTCTATAGATTAATAATAAAAAAATATGAAAATAACATGTACATGTGATATATACTAGTCTATTGCTTGGTTGATGCACATTCTCCTTTTATCCACTTAACTTTTAGAAAAATAAATCGCGTAGAACAAAATAAATATTATTTTTTATTTGTCTCCGTCCTTGCAGAAGTTTCTATCTTGAAATATTTTTTTTTTTTATATACTTGTACATTCAGGTAAAATTTGTATTAAAAAGGAAACTTATTTTAATTATTGTTCTGTTAATGTAAAGTTTACGGAGAGCTGTCTCATTGGCACTTATACCAAATCTTCTTGCATTTATATTGTACATGTATTTGCAGAATTTTTATTTATCGAATGAATGAGATAATTTGAAACGTTAAAACATGAAAACAGATGCCTGTGACCCTTGTTGTTTCAATTAGCATGTTCTAAAGATATCTGGGTGAAGTTCACAAATTTCATCAAGTATTTGATCACCTGCTGTGAATTTCAGATAACACTGTATCCGTGATTAAGACTTTCTTTTACATATCAGTAATATTATTTTCCCCCCTTTTTTATATAATATTCGGAACATTATTGTATACGCTTTTCTGTGGGACTTTCTTTACGGTTTTAGGCGGCATGCAATTAAATTTTGGGAAAATTTGCTGATTAGTTTGAGAATATCAGTACATAAATAAATTCATTAGTATCATAAGTATGTGCTTCGATTGGCTTATCTCTATAAAAATAAAACAAGTAATCTAAGACTATATCATTTTTGTTAGTAAGAGACCATGTAAAGTTTACTGTGACATTCTTAATTCTAGATTTGGAGATTGGATTGAAGATTCGGGTGTATTGGTTGATGAACAATGTGGATTTCGTAGAAAGCGAAGCTGTCTAGATCAAATATATAGTCTGTACTCTATCATCAATGACCGTAAATTGTCACGTCTGTCAACTTTTGCCTGCTTTATTGACCTGAAGAAGGCGTTCGATAATGTGAATCGGGACTGTTTATGGTTTAAATTACAAACGTTTGGTGTTAACGGAAAAATCTTGAATGCTGTTAAATCTTTGTATGACAACACAACATGTTCTGTACGTGTTAACAACGTCTTTACGTCAATGTTTCCGGTTTCATGTGGTGTGAAACAAGGGTGTCTGATTTCTCCGACACTTTTTGCTTTGTATATCAATGATTTAGCTACAGAAATTAAGTCTTTGAATAAGGGTATTGATATTGATAGTATAAATGTAAGCATCTTACTATATGCAGACGATATCGTCTTACTAGGTCCAAGTGAGGCAAGTTTACAATGTATGCTTGATTGTGTTAATGCATGGTGCCATAAATGGAGATTAAGTATTAATTGTAGTAAATCAAATGTCATACATTTTAGGCCTAGCTCTGTTGAACGTTCTACTTTCAATTTTTTCTGTGGAAGTCATAGTTTAGTATATGTAGATTCATACAAATATTTAGGCATTTGGTTCAGTGAACATGTAACATGGAATAAAACCGTCAAAGAACTCTCTAAATCTGCCAGCCGAGCTTTGAGCTGTTTGACTGTGAAATTTTACGCTTATGGTGGTATGACATATCAAGTGTTCACAAAACTGTATGAAAGTTTGGTACAACCAATATTGTTATATGGTGCATCGATATGGGGACTTACTGAACATAGACTCATTAATAACGTACAAAATAGGGCTAGTAAAATATTCCTTGGAGTGACTAAATTGACTAGCAATACGGCAGTACAGGGTGATTTAGGATGGCTGTCATGTCATGCTAAACAAAGACTGGAAGTTTTGAGATTCTTTTATAAACTTGAAAATTCAGATAATTCTCGTACTTTCTATAAGATACATTTATGGTCGAAACGAAAACGTAGATCCTGGAACTGTAATGTGATTAAGTTATTTCGCAACATGTCTGTAGAACACTTAATGCAGCCCGGAATTAGCAAAGAACTATTTTTTAAAGTGATTAAAAGTAAATTACGAATACTAGACGAACAGTTGTGGTTTACCAAACTTTGGAATGACAATTCGAATGTGAATGGAAACAAATTGAGGCTATATAGACGTTATAAGAAGGACCTTCAACCTGAACACTATGTTACTAACGCAATGCCACGCCACTTACGAAGTAATTTATGTAAACTTAGATGTGGAACTTTACCTCTGTCTGTCGAGACGGGTCGTTATACGAAACCACCAATACCGTTAGGAGAAAGAATTTGTCCATTTTGTAATAATGCTGTAGAAGATGAAATACACTTTTTGATTAATTGTGACATTTACAGTGACTTAAGGTTTAATTTGTTTCACAGAGCTATGGTCATGGATAATTCTTTTTGTACAAAGTCAGATTTTAATCAATTTGTATTTTTAATTCAAAATGCTGAATTACAATACGAGTTATCTATCTTGGTGCATAATATGATAAGAAGACGTCGCGCTCTGAAAAGTAATATATAGTCTTAATTGTATATTTTCGTAAAAGTCAGTTATATTTAATTTATTTATTTTTTAATTCATGATTGTATATTTCTGTAAAAGTCAAAGTAACAGTTATTTTTTAATTTATTATTATTTTTTTTTTTTTTTTTTTTTTTTTAATTCATTTCAATCATATTCTTTTATTGACTATTTTACTGAGAGGGTTTTAATAAAACAAGATTACTTCGTTTTATTCTTCGCAATCTGTTTGTATAACCTCTTTAAAATATATTCTTTTATCACATATCATTTATTTATTTTTTACGTCATACTTAATTTTGTCATATCTATTTTTAAAAGATATGTTTTTTGGTTTGTTTTTTTTTTAACTACTTATGTTAATATTTTTTATTTTTTTTATGATGTGTAATATCCGGATAATTTTAAACATTTTTAACATTTTATTAAGTTTTTATTTTGTATTTGTTAAATAGATATATATTTGTATATATAGTGTCTCATAAGCCTTTCTAGGCTGGGTATTTGTCTTATTTTATTATTGTGCAATGTATATTATATAAACTGTATAAACAATATGTAGACAAGTATGTGACACTTTAATAAAATAAATTATTATTATTATTATTTTTTTTTCCTATCCTTCCATCAACGAACATGTGAAGCGTGTATAAATATTGTTGAAAATGAGAAACATGTATCGATAGAGAGTCCATTATAAGATGACCTGCAAACTGATCTTTTTTAGAAAAAACTTTGTCACTTCGGAATATCCAAACTTAAAAGAAAACCAATCTAATTTGAGAAATTGTCTATTGTTCTATAGGTAGCCAGTGAATGTGATAGAAATGTCAAAATTTGCAAATTTATTTTACGTAGAAGACGATTTTCACATCGTTAACTTTTTATCTTAACTGAAAGCATTTTTAAAGAAATTTGGATTTATTTTTAGCTCTACATTTATACTTATTCACTAATATGACATTTCTCTTTTTTGCACATAGCATAATTAAAGCAATTTAAAGGACAATACGTTTATGTACTGTAGAGTGTTTTCCATTGTGATTTATAAACAAACTGCATCATCGCGGGCAAAAGTACTATAAAAGCATTTAGTGGTGAAGGCCAATTTTGAAATATCTCACAGAAATCATGGCTGAAAAGTTAGAGAAAATATTAATAAACTTACAATTCTGGGAGGTAAAACAAGAGTCAAAGCAGAGACTGAATTTATTCTTTTAATAAAAAATCAAAATGTTGCAATGAGTTTGTGTATGTGTATTCAAACTCTACGTTGTCTCATATTCGTATATGTTTGGTAATCATGATCTCATATTTGTCCTTATTCGACTTTTTATTTTGTATGTGCAGTTTGATATTCGGTAAAATCGAATTTTATCTTTTGGAAATAAAGTCAGTTTATACAACTCGTATTCATGCGGAACCTAGCATGCTACAATGTCATATATATAATATTGTTTACTTAGGGTTGTCAAATTATTTACGAGTGTCAACATTGTCTTTACAAACTCAGCATGTTGTCTTGATAAGATATCACACACAGAAAAGACTGATCAGACGGATAAGAAATCAAAATCATGCGCGATAACTCGTACTGGCTTACACTGAGGAAAATAGTTGGCCATGGCCGGTCAACGTTTTGGAAGAGTTTGGGTTTGTTTTTTCCTTTGAAGTAGTATCGTAGTATGCATATTAAAATAGTATCAAGGATATCAATTAAAATCAATAATGCTTTTTGAATTTTGTGTATGGATGGGACCAAATCATTTGAAAAACCACTTTTTTGATTCACGTTCACCCCCTTTCACTTTCGCACCCTACAGTACACGTTTGCACCCTACACAGGGATAAAACTTGGGAAACTCAAGCTGGTAGCCCAGACCAAATTATTCCTAAATGATGTTTGTATTTTGAACTAAATTTTATCAACATTTTAGTAGCCCAGCTCAAAATCTAGAGTTATTTACAGTTATGTTACAAACATACAGTTATGTTACAAACATACAGTTATGTTACAAACATACAGTTATGTTACAAACATACAGTTATGTTACAAACATACAGTTATGTTACAAACATACAGTTATGTTACAAACCCAGCATGCATACTGCAGAGGATGTTTAAGGATCAGAGGGTACATATGCTATATAAAACATGTATATGCAATTGATATGCATGCAGGTTTATTACATTAAAGAAGGATTATATATGTTATTGAAGTATAAAACAAGTATTATAAATTTAATATATATGTGCTATGGTAATAAGAGATGGACAAGTATAAATACAAAAAGAAAGGGTGAAACACATACATATATACATATTAATAACACACACACAAACATTCAATGTAAACACACATGATTATAAGTGCAATAAAGCAAAGCACAAGAAGCATAGATTATAGTTCTGACATGCATAATATTTTATATTTATATTTCCTTCTTTCAGGCCAGACACCGGTGTTTGATAGCATCTGTATATATTGTGGCGACCATGAAGTAGTTGGGGATGACAATCATGAGATAAGTAGGCTGAAGAACGACAACGCTATCGTTAGACCTATATGTGCATCGTGCATGAACTCTGAACTGAAGATCATAACAAGAAATGCCAAAAAGAAATAAAAATGAACAATGATTATGAATAATAAAATCCATCTCTTGATATTTTGTTAATTTTACATTTATAATAAGAAAAAATAATGTTGTATGATTGCCAATGTCACAACTCTCCATCCAAGACTGTTTTGTTGTCTTAAGCAATTATTGTTATCGTATGGCCTTCAACATAGAACTTTGGCTCTCACCATATTAAAAGTAGGCTATAAAGGGCACCAAAGTTGACCAGTGGAAAACAATTCAGACTTTATTCATACAAACAGCCTGATAAATATATATAAAACAAATATCATATACAGTATAAACATTTATTAAACATACACTAAGAGGTTCCTTACTGGGTGACAGGTATATACATATATATAGTGTATACGCAGCCAAGTTGATATGTTTGCCTGGTGCCATGGATCTATATTAGAGTAAATACATAAAAAAAAACATAGTGTTTTATGTTCAAATTAATAGAAGGGTTAGGCAACACCATTTTAATTTCTTGTTCTACGGATTTTTTCCCTCCAAAATATGGGGTAAGCGAGCGATTTGAAAATTTTAATAAAAAAATATTTAATTTGCAAATTTTTGAGGCGAAGCTTGAAAAGTAAAGGCGAGCGATTATAATTTTTTTTTGTAAACATTAAAAAGTAAATTTTGACAATATTAAAACTTGATTTATCACTTGTACATTGACATTTCTTTAATTCCTGATGTATTTTTTCCCTGTTCACCAAGAAATAGTTAAATCTGGTCTATGTGTGTGTGACTGACAATGCGACAATTCTCCATTCAAGTCATAATCAGTTTGGGGGCATCCCCTTAATGTTATAAATATCCCTTTTACATGTTTTATGAGGGATCAATATAAGTTATAATATATTTGTTTGTATAAAAGAGCTCATATTTTCTCAAAAAACTATATATCTATCTGGTATTAAATTGTCAAAACATGTCCAAGCATTTTTGTAATATTCCTGGAATATAACCATATTAACACATTTACTTTAACAGTTTAATATTATTCAAAATAAGTGGACCCCTCTTTTATGATGCAACTCTCCTCTTTTTGAGTACAAAATTCTAAGTTTTCAAAGGTTTTGTATAGAAGAACTATAAAAATCCTTGGTATTTCTATTTTCTTTTCTACATCAATAAAATGACCCCTTATCTGAGGGACGGTTGTTCTCAACCTGGTTATAACAAACACAGGTCAAATTTATATATTATATATCCAAACAGGAAAATACAAAATTATGAACAACATCATTCAACAAACGATAACTGCTGAACGACAGGCCCCTGAATCAATCAGGACATGTGCATAGACTATAGATAGTTTTGTTTCGCCAGCATACAATATAATTGCAGTTGAAGGCAAATCCTTCAGAAGTTCTTCGTGCTTTATTCTAACACCGAACATGTTTTGATAGGGAATATAAGTAAGGGGGAAAGAAACCAATTGTTTGTTCTTTACAGGTATTTCCGCGCTGTTATAAATTTATATCGGAGCACTCCCTCTTTGGATAAATAGGTTTCATGCTGAAACAAATATTCTCACAGATATTTACACCTTGTGGTGGGGTGATTTTATGTTTAAAGTCGTTATATACAGGTTAGACTGTGATTTTAAAACAAATGTTGATATCTTTTTATAATATTTACAAAAACAACGGTGCGGGAAATGGACATGATTACATTTCCGGATGCGGGAAGCGGGAATATAAAAAAAATAAAAAAATTCTGTTTTGAAAAAAATAGGTGCGGGTGGGTCCTTCGAACAAGGAATCAAATGGGTGTGGCCTTAATATACTGGTCTGTTTTCATTCCATTGCACTTGTATTTTGATAAATTCTTAAAAAAAAAAAGGTTCACTTAGATTGGTTTTATTTTTATTTTTAGTGTCGACTGGACCAATTTTGCACTTTTATTTTTATTTTTATTTCGTCCCCTCGACCCTATTTTTTTTTTAAATTTTCTCGTTAAACAGATAATAAAAAAAAATCTGGCCTAAACATAAATTGTAAAATGTTAAGCCCAAAAATATCAAAATGATAAACCCTTTTTTTTTTTAAAATATACATCACAATAAATTAAAATGTTAAACACAATATATTAAAATAATATGCTTCACATCTGTTTTTACCACAATACCCACATTTTAGAAAACATTTTCCTTCATATCAAATCAGATTTTATGACCCCATAAGAGAAATAAAGTGTCCAGTAAAAACATCTGTAGGTAGCCCCCAAAAAAGGGAATTAGTAACCCCATACTGGTTTCGAGCAAGTTACAATGTTTTTTTGGCCAGGCGATATCCTTTTTCAGACTTTTGGTGAACAACTATACCATTAATTTATTTTGGGATTCCCTTTCCTTTTTTACCCTGTGGAATTGTTATGAGAATATTACAACAAATGCCAGTTTCCTCTAAAATTTTGTTCTAATTGTCAATCCTTAGTTTTTCTATACATTTAGATGCGTAAGTTTTCTCTGTTTGAATTTCTGGTTCATTTGAATGAAAACAAAAACTAGAGGCTCTTAAGAGCCTGTATTGCTCACCTTGGTCTATGTGCATATTAAACAAAGGACACAGATGGAAAAAAAATAACCTATTTGGGGGTGGGGGGGGGAGGCAGCAACCCAACAAGCAGTTGTCCAATTCATCTGAAAATTTCAGGGTATATAGATATTGACTAGATAAACAATTTAACCCCTTTCTAAGATTTGCTCTAAATGCTTTGGTTTCAGAGTTATAAGCCATAATCTACATTTTACCCCTATCAGGCCTCGACAATAACGCTTGTCCGATTGTCTGGTACCAGAGGTAAAAAAGGGTCGGACAAGTAAAAGCTATACCAAGCTTGTCCGATGGGACAAGTAGAATCATTCTGCAGAAAATAAATTTTAATCCAACTTTGATGAACAAAGTATAATTATTAACAAAACTTTTTATTTCTCAAGACCCCTCAGACTTGCAATCGATAATTTAAAACTGGTTCTTTGTCAAATACTTTTAACAGGTAAAAAGCACACTTTTCTCGGAAACCAGTCTAACCGATCCCATTCAACCATGCTTTTTCGATAAGGAAACTTTAAAAGACAGTTCGTCACCAGCTCGGAAATGATTCGGCTCCAAGTTTAATAGACAGTTGGGCACCGTAGCAGACATATTTCATAGACATGATTAATAGACAGTTTGGCAAGGCAGTAGACATTTCTGGACCAAGACAAATCAGAACCTCTTTTCCTTCCTTATTTTGTTGCTTTATAATAATTAATACCAATGTCCATCCCGTATTTTTAAAATAAGAATGAGGAAATTATTTACCATAAAAATCATCAAATCATGTTTGATCTTTATGTAGAAAAAACAATACTTGCAATGCAGTGACCTATAGTTGTTAATTTCTGTGTCATTTGGTCTTTTGTCTCATTGACAATCATACCTCATATTCTTTTTATTGATTGCATTTGAATAAAAATAATTTCAACTTCTAAAAAAATAGGATAAAAATCCAATGAGTGTACATTTAGAGGCCAATCAGATGGTGCCTCATGTGCAAAGTATGATGAGACTTTAGCATTGATAAAAACTAGAACCTAAGTCATGTGAACGTGACACAACTAAATTCAGTTGTTCATGGATCATATCTTTTAAAAGTATTTCAAACATGTCAAAGGATACAAATCAAATTCTTTTCAATTTTTTTTTAAATCATTTTGTTCCTTGAATCAACTTGAAATGCAAAAAAGGTTAATATTAAAAAAATGTTTGGACAAGTTACAATTTCATTCGGACAAGTAAGTTTTGGTATGTACTTGTCCTACTGGACAAGTTGAAAAAAAAGTTATTGTAGAGGCCTGCCCTATGTTCTATTTTTAGCCATGGCAGCCATCTTGGTTGGTTTGGCAAGTCACCGCACACATTTTTTAAACTAGATACCCCAATGATGATTGTGGCCAAGTATGGTTAAATTTGGCCCAGTAGTTTCAGAGACGATTTTCATAAAAAATTACAAAATTTACGAAAAATTGGTAAAAAATGACTATAAAGGGCAATAGCTCCTTAAGCAGTCTACTGACCATTTTGGTCATGATGACTTATTTGTAGATCCTACATTGTTGCTGTTTACAGTTTATCTTTATCTATAAAAATATTCAAGATAATAACCAAAAACGGCAAAATTTCCTTAAAATTACCAATTCAGGGGCAGCAACCCAACAACCAGTTGTCAGATTCATCTGAAATTTCAGGGCAGATAGATCCTGACTTGATTAACAATTTAACCCCTTGTCAGATTTGCTCTTAATGTTTCGGTTTCAGAGTTATAAGCCAAAATATACATTTTACCCCTATATTCTATTTTTAGCCATGGCAGCCATCTTGGTTGGTTTGGCGAGTCACCGGACACATGTTTTGAACAAGATACCCCAATGATGATTGTGGCCAAGTATGGTTAAATTTGGCCCAGTAGTTTCAGAGGAGAAGACTTTTGTAAAAGTTAACGACGATGGACGACAGACGCCAAGTGATAAGAAAAGCTGACTTGGCCCTATGGGCCAGGTGAGCTAAAAAACAACCCAAAAAACATATGTTCCATAATCTTCTTTACCATTTGTTTTTACATGTACCACAAATGACATGCTCTGTGGATTTACAAATAGAACATGAATATCCATTTGACACTGTCTTTTAATGAACAAACAATACATATAAAGGGAATCTTGATATCATTAATTTTGAAGTCTTTATCTCGAAACCCTGTGTGTTTAAAAGTAGAATTATTTCATCTGGCAAGGAATATGAAAGTAAACCAGATGCTCCGCATGGCGCAGCTTTATATGACTGCAGAGGTTGAACTCTGAACGGTTGGGGCAAGTATGGACACAACATTCAAGCTGGATTCAGCTCTAAATTTGGATTGTGATTAAATAGTTGACACAGCATAGGTTTCTGACACAGAATGAATGTGGTCTAATGAACTTAAATTTTTTGTTTTGCCTTTGAGCAATTCACTATGCTGTTGAATACTAATCCTCTCAAAAAAATGTTTGAAGAAATTTTCTTTTTATTTATGAAATCTGAAATGAGAAAAATTGCCCCCCCCCCCCAATTTTGTTTTCCACATCCCCCTTTCCCTTATTCCAAAACTGATCTCAATTCAAATTTTTAATGGAGTTTGCAAAAATAACCACTCATTTTAATACATCATAAAATATTAAAATGTAAAAAAAGTGTTTGTTATCACTGAATGGTAAAGATTGTTTTAATTTATCAGTTGGTAGTAAAAGTGAATATATACATTGTATATTGTATAAAAGAATGATTTAAGTTGATTCAACTTCTATTCTGGACAAAGAAAGATAACTCCAATTAAAATTTCTTGCTATTGCGCAATATTGGGCAATTAGATATTTTTTGCTATTGCGCAATACTGTGCAATTGAAAATACTTGCTATTGCACAATACTGTGCAATTGAAGATTTCTTGCTATTGCGCAATACTGTGCAATTGAAAATTTCATCCTATTGCACAATACTGTGCAATTGAAGATTTCTTGCTATTGCTGAATACTGTGCAATTGAAAATTTCTTGCTATTGCACAATACTTAATATAATTATTTTGGATCCTGATTTGGACCGACTTGAAAACTGGGCCCATAATCAAAAATCTAAGTACATGTTTAGATTTAGCATATCAAAGAAGCCCAAGAATTCAATTTTTGTTAAAATCAAACTTAGTTTAATTTTGGACTCTTTGGACCTTAATGTAGACCAATTTGAAAATAGGACCAAAAATTAAGAATCTACATACACAGTTAGATTTGGCATATCAAAGAACCCCAATTATTCAATTTTTGATGAAATCAAACAAAGTTTAATTTTGGACCCCGATTTGGACCAACTTGAAAACTGGGCCATTAATCAACAAGAGGCTGTCACAACGACAGCAAACCGGATTTATTAACATTTATTTGTGTCCTGGCAATATCACAAGAACCATTACTGATGAATGGTGAAAGTGAATATCGTCAATATTAAATTTGACCTCCATTTTGTCATCAGTATCAACATATAAAAATTTGAAAAGCTTAGATTGAATGGTTCCTGAGTAAATGCAACAACGTGAATGGAAACGCCATTTTACGATCTTTCAAGAACCATAACTCCTGAACGGTAAAAGTCAAAATCGTCATTATTGAACTTGACCTCTATTTTGTCATCAGTAACAACATATTAAAATTTGGGAAGCTTTGGTAGAACAGTTCATGCATAAATGCACGGACACGACTGGAAACTCCATTTTTCAATCCTTCAAGAACCATAACTCCTGAACGGTAAAAGTCAAAATCGTCATTATTGAACTTGACCTCCATTTTGTCATCAGTAACAACATATTAAAATTTGGGAAGCTTTGGTAGAACAGTTCATGCATAAATGCACGGACACGACTGGAAACTCCATTTTTCAATCCTTCAAGAACCATAACTCCTGAACGGTAAAAGTCAAAATTGCCATTATTAAACTTGACCTTCATTTAGTAGTCAGAAACAACATATTAAAATTTTAAAAGCTTTGGTTAAACGGTTCATGAGTTAATGCACAGACAACATTTGATTGCCGCCCGCCCGACTGCCCGGCCGCCGTACATCTCCAAATCAATAACCGACATTTTTGTCACAAAAATCCGGTTAAAAATCTAAGGTCAATTTTAGATTCAGCATATCAAAGAACCCCAAGGATTCAATTTTTGTTAAAATCAAACTAAGTTTAATTTTGGACCCTTTGGACCTTAATGTAGACCAATTTGAAAACGGGACCAAAAATTAAGAATCTACATACACAGTTAGATTCGGCATATCAAAGAACACCAATTATTCAATTTTTGATGAAAATCAAACAAAGTTTAATTTTGGACCCTTTGGGCCCCTTATTCCTAAATTGTTGGGACCAAAACTCCCAAAATCAATCCCAACCTTCCTTTTATGGTCATAAACCTTGTGTTTAAATTTCATAGATTTCTATTTACTTAAACTAAAGTTATAGTGCGAAAACCAAGAAAATGCTTATTTGGGCCCTTTTTGGCCCCTAATTCCTAAACTGTTTGGACCCAAACTCCGAAAATCAATCCCAACCTTCCTTTTGTGGTCATTAACCTTGTGTTAAAATTTCATAGATTTCTATTTACTTATAATAAAGTTATAGTGCGAAAACCAAATGTCTTCGGACGACGACAACGACGACGACGACGCCAACGTGATACCAATATACGACCAAAAAATTTTAATTTTTGCGATCGTATAAAAATGATGATTTGTCTATATATACTTTTTTTTATTAAACAAAGGATCCTTAAATTATTCATCATCCCTGAAATTATATTAGGGAATTTGTAGAATAATTATTAAAATGTTCAGTGATTATGTAAAATCACTAGTCATTTTCAGGGATTATATATAATTACTAATGATTTTATTAATATTACATATTCCCTGAAAAATCAGGGATTCTACATAATCCCTGATTATACAAATTCACTGTAACATTTATAAGTGATCATGAAAAAGTCATCTTATCTTCATTTCTTAAATTCTTAGGATTTCTTTGCTTTAATAGAATTTTAATTTGTCTGCCCAATGCAGATGTCTTTACTAAACATTTAACTGTAATTTCATGGACAATGAAAATCCAATGTGTCTGTTATCTTCAGAACACTGGTCATTTACAAGCCCCAAAGGAGCAATTTTTAAGGCTTCGTGCAAATACTTATTAATAAGATATTTGCCAATCAGTTTCTTTGCTGAATTAATGAGATGAAACATTGAACTATAATAAAATAAACAGCTGCACCATGAGCGCATGATACGCCCGACATCTTGTGCGGAAGTTTTATGCAATAATCATAAATAGTTTCTGAGAAAGTTTTAAGCAATAACCATATATTGTTTTTGAGACAGGGTGGGACATGTGAAACCCCCAACCCTGTTTTTTTTTTTACAAAAAACTAAATATCACTAAAATAAAATTTTGAATCAAAACCAAAAAGTATACAGATCTTTAGATTAATATAACAAAGACATGTGTAAAGTTTTAAGCAATAATCATAAATCGTTTTTGAGATATGGTGCGACATGTAAAAAACCCCTCCCCCTTTTTTACAAAATACTCAATAACTCAAAAATTTATGTTTTAATCATCACCAAAAAGTATACAGATATTAGGATTAATATAACTAAGAAGTGTTTAAAGTTTTAAGCCATAATCAAGAATTGTTTTTGAGATACGACACAACATGTAAAAAAACCCTCCCCCTATTACAAAATACTCAATAACTCAAAAATGTATTTTTGAATCATCACCAAAAAGTATACAGATCTTTAGATTAATATAACAAAGACATGTGTAAAGTTTTAAGCAATAATCATAAATCGTTTTTGAGATATGGTGCGACATGTAAAAAAACCCTCCCCCTTTTTTACAAAATACTCAATAACTCAAAAATTTATGTTTTAATCATCACCAAAAAGTATACAGATATTAGGATTAATATAACTAAGAAGTGTTTAAAGTTTTAAGCCATAATCAAGAATTGTTTTTGAGATACGGTGCGACATGTGAAAAAAACACACCCCTGTTTTAGTTACAAAGTGCCGTAACTCAAAAAGTTTTAATCTTATTTTCACCAAAAAGTATACAGATCATTTGAACATCATAAGAAACAACTATGTTAAGTTTCATGAAATTTGGATAAGCCGTTCTCAAGTTACGGTGCAACATGTTTACGCCGGACAGACAGACGGACGGAACGACAGACGGACGGACAGACGGACACCGGACATTTATATACCATAATACGTCCCGTCAAAATTTTGACGGGCGTATAAAAATTATGAGCTAACCTGGGAAAAATAATTAAAGGCATGATTTTACATCTCAAAACTTGCGAATTTTGGTTGGATTGTATTTTTTTTTACTTGTATGATTTAAAAAAATTGAGAAAATTAGGGGGAGATGATACAAACATTATAATTTACTTATATATTTTTTTACTGCTTCAAGTACATAAAAATTACTTGTGCAAGTAGTACTACCCCTGACTTTAAGACAAACATACTAAAATTATTGCTTACTTATTGCTTATAATCAGGAATGTCAACTCGGTGAACAATTACATTTTTTATTAAATTATACTATAATAGTACTTGCTCCTAGATATATCTATAAAACAGGGAAATACAAAAATTCTTATTTTACATTCTGTGGTTTGTTGTTAATCAGTCAAAAAAAACATCTACATAATTAGTATCTGGGACAAAGAATTACACACCATAATTAATATCTCATTACAAACTAGAGGCTCTAAGGAGCATGCATTGCTCACCTTGGTCTATGACATAATAAAATTAATGACAACAAGAGGCTGTCAAAGTGACATCAATCCCACTTTTGCTGAAGAGGTTGAAAATTGAACAGTTGAGCAAGTATGAACACTTCATTTAAGCTTAAAACAGCTCTTAATTTGGATTGTGATTGAATATTTGACACAGCATAGGTTTGTGACACTAAACTGAAATATTTGAAATTGGACATTTACCTATTATGGTCCAATATCCAAAATCTAAGTACGTATATTAAATCAGCAGATCAAAGAACTTCGAGAATTCAATTTTTGATCAAATCAAACACAATTTTCATTTAGGACCCTTTGGATCTCAATGTAAATTTTATTTAGCCCACAATCCTAAATCTGTCAATACATTGTCCGACTCAGCATTTCAGAGAACCCTATAAATGCAATTTTGTTGAATCAACCAAAGTTTAATTTTGGACCCTGATTTGGACCAACTCAAAAATCTTATATTTGAATACAGGTTTAGATTCAGCATTTGAAAGAACCTTATATATATTTAATTTGTTATTGAAATGCAACACAATTTAGTTTTATCCATATTTTCTGTGCAAAGGGAAATAACTCAAATCTCTAAAATAAGATATAATGTAATTTCCAAAATATAATCAATAATATGATAACAACTAGTGATGAATAAGTTCTCTAAAATAAGATATGATTTAACACTCAAACATTTTTAGAATCAGCATATCAAAGAACCAAGAATTCAATTTGTATGAAATTAAACAAAAGTTTAATTTAGGACCCTTTGGACTTCAATTTGGTACAAATGTATTATCAAATAAATAATGAAAATAAATACAGGTTTATATTCTGACAGCATTTAAAAGAACCCTATATATATATATATTCAATTTATGTTTAAATCAAACACAGTTTAATTTTGGACCCCAGAATGGACCAACTTGAATAAACTGCTTCGCTGAGTGCAGCTGGATACACCCACAAAGGTCCAACCCTGAACAGTTGGGGCAAACATGAAGGTTCATTATTCAAGCTTGTTACAGGTGTGAATTTTAAATTGATTATATGAATTGAATTTATATTCAACTAAATATTTCTTGCTGTTGTGCAATACACTGTGCTGTTGCGCAATACTTAGCAAATCTGTTGCTAGACTATAAAAAAATAAAGTTCAATGTATTCTCAACGTCATATTAGAAATTTATAAAAATCAAACTAGAGGCTCTTGAGCCTGTGTCATTCACCTTGGTCTATGTGAATATTAAACAAAGGAAGCAAATGGATTCATGAATGACAAAATTGTGTTTTGGTGATGGTGATGTGTTTGTACACCTTACTTTACTGAACATTCTTGCTGCTTACAATTATCTCTATCTATAATGAACTTGGCCAAGTAGTTTCAGTGGAAAATGTTAGTAAAAATTTACAAATTTTATGAAAATTGTTAAAAATTTACTATAAAGGGCAATAACTCCTTAGGGGGACAATTGACCAGTGCGGTCATGTTGACTGATTTGTAAATCTTACTTTGCTGAACATTATTGCTGTTTACAGTTTATCTCTATCCATAATAATATTAAAGATAATAACCAAAAACAGCAAGATTTCCTTAAAATTACCAATTCAGGGGCAGCAACCCAACAACGGGTTGTCTGATTCATCTGAAAATTTTCAGGGCAGATAGATCTTAATCTGATAAACAATTTTACCTCCTGTCAAACTTGCTCTAAATGCTTTGGTTTTTTAGTTATAAGCCAAAAACTGCATTATACCCCTATGTACTATTTTTAGCCCTGGCGGCCATCTTGGTTGGATGGCAGGGTCACCGGACACACTTTTCAAACTAGCTACCCAAAGATGATTGTGGCCAAATTTGGATTGATTTGGCCCAGTAGTTTCAGAGGGGAATAATTATGTAAAAGATTACTAAGATTTACGAAAAATGGTTAAAAATTTAATATAAAGGGCAATAACTCCTAAAGTGTTCAACTGACCATTTCGGTCATGTCAACTTATTTGTAAATCTTACTTTGCTGAACATTATTGCTGTTTACAGTTAATCTCCATCTATAATAATATTCAAGATAATAACCAAAAACAGCAAAATTTTCCTTAAAATTACCAATTCAGGGGCAGCAACCCAACAACGGGTTGTCTGATTCATCTGAAAATTTTCAGGGCAGATAGATCTTAATCTAATAAACAATTTTACCTCCTGTCAAACTTGCTCTAAATGCTTTGGTTTTTTGGTTATAAGCCAAAAACTGCATGTTACCCCTATGTACTATTTTTAGCTCTAGCGGCCATTTTGATTGGATGGCAGGGTCACAAGACACATTTTTCAAACTAGCTACCCAAAGATGATTGTGGCCAAATTTGGATTGATTTGGCCCAGTAGTTTCAGAGGAGAATAATTTTGTAAAAGATTACTAAGATTTACGATAATGGTTAAAAATTAACTATAAAGGGCAATAACTATGTCGACTTATTTGTAAATCTTACTTTGCTGAACATTATTGCTGTTTACAGTCTATCTCCATCTATAATAATTTTCAAGATAATAACCAAAAACAGCAAAATTTTCCTTAAAATTACCAATTCAGGGGCAGCAACCTAAATAGGGTTGTCAGATTGATCTTAAAATTTCATGGCAGATAGATGTTGACACGATGATATTTTTTACAAATGTTAGATTTGCTCTAAATGCTTTGGGTTTTGAGTTATAAGCCAAAAACTGCATTTTACCCCTATGTTCTATTTTTAGCCATGGTGGCCATCTTGGTTAGTTGGCCGTGTCACCGGACACATTTTTTAAACTAGATACCACAATGATGATTGTGGCAAGTTTGGATTAATTTGGCCCAGGAGTTTCAGTGAAGAAGATTTTTGTAAAAGTTAACGACCACAGACGACAAGTGATGGGAAAAGCTCACTTGGCCCTACGAGCCAGGTGAGCTAAAAAGAGCTTATATCAATAGATATGAACCATTCCCAAAAGTTTCATGAGTATTGCAGACAGCATTTTTGAGTTATTGTCCGAAAAACTGGAAAATCACCCCTTTTTTAGCTCACCTGGCCCAAAGGACCAACTGAGCTTTTCTCATCACTTATCGTCCGGCGTCCGGCATCGTTGTCCGTGGTCGTCCGTCGTCATTAACTTTTACAAAAATCTTCTCCTCTGAAACTACTGGGCCAAATTAAACCAAACTTGGCCACAATCATCATCCGGGTATCTAGTTTAAAAAATGTGTCCGGTGACCCGGCCGACCAACCAAGATGGCCGTCATTGCTAAAAATAGAACATAGGGGTAAAATGCAGCTTTTGGCTTATAACTCAAAAACCAAAGCATTTAAAGCAAATCTGACATGGGGGTAAAATTGTTTATCAGGTAAAGATCTATCTGCCCTGAAATTTTCAGATGAATCTGACAACCCGTTGTTGGGTTGCTGTCCCTAAATTGGTAAGTTTATGGAAATTTTAATGTTTTTGGTTGTTATCTTGAATAATATTATAGATAAAGATAAACTTTAAACAGCAATAATGTTCAGCAAAGTAAGATTAACAAATAAGTCAACAAGACCGAAATGGTCAAGTGACCCCTTTAGGAGTTATTGCCCTTTATAGTCAATTTTTAACCATTTTTCGTAAATCTTAGTAATCTTTTACAAAAATCTTCTCCTCTGAAACTACTGGGCCAAATTGATCCAAACTTGGCAACAATTATCTTTGGTATATCTCGTTTAAAAAATTATGTCCGGTGACCCGGCGATCCAACCAAGATTGCCGCAACAGCTAAAAATGGAACAAAGGGGTAAAATGCAGTTTTTGGCTCATAACTCAAAAACCAAAGCATTTAGAGCAAATCTGACCTGGGGTTAAATTGTTTATCAGGTCAAGATCTATCTGCCCTGAAATTTTCAGATGAATCGGACAACCGGTTGTTGGTTCGCTGCCCCTGAATTGGTAATTTTAAGGAAATTTTGCTGTTTTTGGTTATTATCTTGAATATTTTTATAGATAGAGATAAACTGTAAACAGCAATAATGTTCAGCAAAGTAATATTTACAAATAAGTCAACATGACTAAAATGGTCAGTTGACCTCTTTAGGAGTAATTGCCCTTCATAGTCAATTTTAAACCATTTTTCGTAAATCTTAGTAATCTTTTACAAAAATCTTCTCCTCTGAAACTACTGGGCCAAATTAATCAAAACTTGGCAACAATCATCTTTGAGGTATCTTGTTTAAAAAATGTGTACGGTGACCCGGCCATCTACCCAAGATGGCCACCACGGCTAAAAATAGAACATAGGGGTAAAATGCAGTTTTTGGCTTATAACTCAAAAAGCAAAGCATTTAGAGCAAATCTGACATGGGGTAAAATTGTTTATCAGGTCCAGATCTATCTGCCCTGAAATTTTCAGATGAATCAGACAACCCGTTGTTTGGTTGCTGCCCACGAATCGTTAATTTTAAGGAAATTTTGCTGTTTTTGGTTATTATCTTGAATTTTATTATAGATAGAGATAAACTGTAAACAGCAATAATGTTTTCAGCAAAGTAAGAGTTACAAATAAGTCAACATGACCGAAATGGTCAATTGTCCCCCTAAGGAGTTATTGTCCTTTATAGTCAATTTTTAACAATCTTCATAAAATTTGTAAATGTTTACTAACATTTTCCACTGAAACTACTGGGCCAAGTTCATTATAGATAGAGATAATTGTAAGCAGCAAGAATATTCAGTAAAGTAAGATGTACAAACACATCACCATCACCAAAACACAATTTTGTCATGAATCCATCTGCTTCCTTTGTTAAATATTCACATAGACTAAGGTGAGCGACACAGGCTCTTTAGAGCCTCTAGTTATAGATAGAGGTAAACTGTAAACAGCAATAATGAACAGCAAAGTAAGACCTAAAAATGAATCAACATACCCACAATAGTTAATTCACCCCTTAAGGAGTAATTCCCCTTTATAGTCAATTTTTAACAATGTTCATAAATAATGGTCCACATTGAGGTCTAAAGGGTCAAAAATTGAACATTATTTGATTTCATCAAAAATTTAATTCTTCAGTTTCTTTGATATGCTGAATCTAACCATGTATTTAGATTTTTGATATTGTACCATAACAGTTAATGTCCAATTTAAAAATTTTAAGTTTTTAAGTTTTAGTTCTTAGACCACATTCATTTTGTGTCAGAAACCTATGTTGTGTCAACTATTTAATCACAATCCAAATTCAGAGCTGTATCAAGCTTAAATGTTGTGTCCATACTTGCCCCAACTGTTCAGGGTTCGACCTCTGCGGTTGTATAAAACAGCGCCCTGCAGAGCATCTGGTTTAATGAATAAAACTCCATAATTCGGAAACATATAATCTAAATTTTATAAAAAAAAACGAAAGGAAGCTCACGTCAATAAACAATTCAATAAAGTTAAAGCCTTTTTGAGTTAATGTCCGACATGTTGATGAGGGACAGACAGACGGACAGAGCTATACCATAATACATCCTGTAAAAGGGCATATAAAAATGAGAAAAAATCCTCAAACCATTCCATAAAAGCAGTTGCAAAATTACAATACATGTGCAATTTTCCTGTTACAGCTTCAGGAATCTGGGTGCAAAACTGTATGAGTTGATTATGCAAAACCTGTACCAAGATCACTGTCTATCATCATATTTGTTTTTTATTTTTACTTCATAAAACACATGAAACAGGCTGACTTGGCTATTTTGTTTAAATTATTTAATTATTTATGCTGTACAGGTCAAGGATTCTGCTTTAAACTAGTTTTTCCAGTCCAATAATATTATCTCATTTACTGAATTAAGGCATGTGAAGGGTTGATTTACTGTACAGTACAAGTAATTTTCTAAACCTACCATTACGTGGAAACAGAAGGTCCCACTGTGAAGGGTTGATTATTCTTTTCAGTTTTAGGTCCATCAATTTGCTGTATGCTGTCTGCAGAGATGCACCTAAGGATGGTGGATGGAATTCACTGTCAAACTTTGCTCTGACTGCACGAGGTGAGATCCCAGACAGCAACAAACTCATCCGGACATAGTTTTCTTCTTCTTGAGATATGGTTGTCATGTTAGTTACACCACTACTCTGACTTGCCATTATTCAAATGGAGTAATGTTTATTTGAATAATGTTTCTGTAATATATGTAATCATGATAATTGGCAAAATTATAAAAACTAGTAAAAAATCTTCATATTAGGACTCAATGTTAAAAGTTGTGCACATACAATATTGTAAGCTAGAATTGCTTACCTCAACAACGTTTGATCTAATGTGGAGAGTTATCTCATTGGAAATCATATCACATCTTGCTATACTGAAAACTATATGTTCATATAACTAGAGGCTCTAAAGAGCATGTGTCACTCACCTTGGTCTATGGGCATGTTAAACAAAGGACACAGATGGTTTATGACAAAATTATGTTTTTGTTATGGTGATGTGTCTGCAGATATTACTTTACTGAAAATTCTTGCTGCTTACAATTATCTCTATCTATAATGAACTTGGCCCAGTAGTTACAGTGGGAAATATTTTGTAAAAATTTACAAATATTTACCAAATTTCAGAAAATTGTTAAAAATTTACTATATAGGGCAATAACTCCTTAAGGAGTCAATTGACCATTTTGGTCATGCAGACTTATTTTTAGGTCTTACTTAGCTGTACAATGTTGCTGTTTACAGTTTATCTGTATCAATGATAATATTCAAGATAAAAACCAAAAGCTGCAAAATTTTCTTAAAATTACCAATTCAGGGGCAGCAACCTAACAACAGGTTGCCTGAATGGTCTGAATTTCAGGGCAGATAAATCTTTGCCTAATAAAGAATTCTAATGTGTCAGATTTGCTCTAAATGCTTTGGTTTCAGAGATATGAGCCAACAACTGTGTACTATTTTTAGCCATGTCATTGGACGCAATTTTAAAACTAGATACCCTAATGATGATTTTGGACAAGTTTGGTTACATTTGTCTAAGTAGTTTCAGTGGAGGAGAAGACTTTTGTAAAAGATTACAAAATTTTAAGAAAAATTGTTAAAAATTGACTATAAGGGGCAATATCTCCTTAAGGCATGTAAGGGGTCAACTGACTATTTTGGTCATGTTAACTTATTTGTAGATCTTACTTTGCGTAAAATTATTGCCTTTTACAGTTTATCTCTATCTTTAATGATATTCAAGATAATAACCAACAAGAATGTGTCCTCAGTACACGAATGCCCCACTCGCCCTATCATTTTCCATGTTCAGTGGACCGTGAAATTGGGGTAAAAACTCTAATTTGGCATTAAAATTAGAAAGATCATATTATAGGGAACATGTGTACAAAGTTTGAAGTCGATTGGACTTCAACTTCATCAAAAACTACCTTGACCAAAAACTTTAACCTGGAGCGGGACAGACGGACGGACGAACGGACGCACAGACCAGAAAACATAATGCCCCTGTACTATCGTATCGTCATCAACGACAAAATCTTGGTTTAAACCAATTTTTACTTTCAAATATTATATTGCTATTCAATGAAAGGGTTATTGCATGAATATTGGGGAATATTGTCTCTCCTAGAACATATATTGCACTCAACAGCTTGTGCAATTAAATATTCTACTCTGGAAAATTTTCCCCAATATTCATGCAATAAACCTAAATTATTCTGTCAGATTTGCTCTAAATGCTTTGGTTTCAGAGATATAAGCCAAAATCTACATTTTACCCTATGTTCTATTTTTAGCCATGGCAGCCATCTTGTTTGGTTGTCCGGGTGACTGGACACATTTTATAGCTAGATACCCCAATGGTGATTGTGGCTATTAGTTTGGTTAAATTTGACTCAGTAGTTTCAGAGGAGAAGATTTTTGTAAAAGTTAACTACGACTGAAGATGACGGACACTGGACGCTTGACGCCAAGTGATGAGAAAAACTCACTTGGCCCTGTGGACCAGGTGAGCTAACTAGAAGCTCTAAAGAGCCTGTTTTGCTCACCTTGGTCTATGATCATACTAATCAAAGGACATTCATAATAGATGAGAATAGTATTCATGACAAAAATATGTTTTGGTGATGATGATGTGTTTGTCAATCTTACTTTAATATACTGAACATTCTTGCTGTTTACAATTTTCTCTATCTATAATGATAAACTTGGCTCAGTAGTTTCAAAGGAAAATATTTTGTAAAAGTTTACAAAAATTTATGAAAATTGTTGAAAATGGACTATAAAGGGCAATAACTCCTTAAGGGGCCAATTAACCATTTTGCTCATCATGACTTATTTGTAGGTCTTACTTTGCTGTACTTTATTGCTGTTTACAGTTTATCTCTATTTATAATAATATTGGAGATAATAACCAAAAATGGCAAAATTTCCTAAAAGTTACCAATTCAGGGACAGCAACTCAACAACCAGTTGTCCTACTTATCTGAAAATTTCAGGGGAGATAAATCATGACTTGATAAAACAATTTCGCCCCAGCTAGATTTGCTCTAAATGCTTTGGTTGCAGAGTTAAAAGCCAAATCTACATTTTACCCATGTTCTATTTTAAGCCATGGCAGCCATTTTAGTTGGTTGGCCGGGTCATCCCACACATTTTTTCAAACTAGATACCCAAATGATGATTGTGGCCAAGTTTGTTTAAATTTAGTCTAGTAGTTTCAGAGGAGAAGATTTTTGTAAAAGATTACAAAAATTTAAGAAAAAATGGTAAAATTTACTATAAAGGGCAATAACTCCTTTCAGGGTCAACTGACCATTTTGGTCTTGTTGACGTATTTGTAGATCTTACTTTGCTGAACATTATTGCTGTTTACAGTTTATCTCTATCTATAATAATATTCAAGATAATAACCAAAAACGGCAAAATTTCCTTGAAATTACCAATTCAGGGGCAGCAACCCAACAACCTGTTGTCCGGTTTATCTGAAAATTTCAGGGGAGATAGATTTTGACTTGTTAAATTTGTTTACCACATGTCAGATGTGCTCTATCAGAATAATAAGCCAAAATCTACATTTTAACCCCATGTTCTATTGATAGCCATGGCGGTTATCTTGGTTGGCTGGCCGGGTCACCGGACACATTTTTTGAACTAGATACCCCAATGATGATTGTGGCCAAGTTTGGTTAAATTTGGCCCAGCATTTTCAGAGGAGAAGATTTGATTTTGTAAAAGTTAACAGACGACCACGACGGAGGAAGGACGCCAAGTGATGAGAAAAGCTCACTTGGCCCTTTGTGCCAGGTGAGCTGAAAAAGATTATTTGCAAGAAGGCATATTATATGGTTAAATTTGAAGTTTTATATAGTTAATATATATGTACTTACAATGTTTGAAAGAGTCAATATCCTTTCTTTGGCTTAGCTCACTTTATGTTCTGTTTCCTAAATGTTTATCCTATTAAACCAGTATGATAGCTTTACGTGGGGAAGAAAAAAATTCCATCAGTTGATCATTATTATCCTTTTTGTTTTTTCCTATGCCTTAAAAAAAAGTAAAAATTTAGATTTAGTATGCTATATCATTTTATATATATCATGTACATGCAGTACACAAGATGCAAAACTTCTGGAATTAACAATTTTTCATATTATCAGCTGCTAGTTAAAAGATTTTGTATGGTGTGTAAACAAAATAAAGAAAATAAATAAGTTATAAACATCTTTTGGTGGCACATCAATGCTGTCAATTGTCTTATGTCAGATCACCATGTCAAATGATTCAATTAACATTTAAATGATAATGTATGTAGAAATAATAGCCTGAATTTTAATAGTATTTAGTCATGTTAGTGATGATTTTATAACTAATATACATGTATATCAGTTTTAATAGCTACTCTAAATTTCTGTCATGCTTTTTGGAACTACTAAAATTTTGAATATTTCATGAAATGTCTTTCTTTTTCTTTTTTGAAAGAGAGTGATGAAACAGCTTATTTTGTTGTAATAACCATGATAACTAAAACACTATAACTGCATATGCATTTATGATATAGGGGATATATTTCAAGGTGACACATTGTAAAGATTTAAAAGGCAGGATATACATATTCTGTGATATGGAAGGAAATCTATGTCCACTCAATATATTTTTAAGAATAAGACTTGTTATCGTCAACTGGGTCCGTACTTAAATGATCAACCTGACAGATGTGGCGCAGGATCTGCTTACCCTTCAGAGCACCGAGATCACCCCTAGTTATTGGAAGGGTTGTTTTGCTTATGTTTTTAGGACTTTACTTCTGTGTATACGTAGTGTTTTGTTTCCTATTGTTTGTCTGTTTGTCTTTTCCATTTTTAACCATGGAGTTGTAAGTTTGTTTTCGACTTGCGTTTACTTGTGAGTTTGAATATAATAACAGGATTTCTCATACACGATCACATTTTAAGTCTTTATCAAAATTTTTAAGAATTAAAAAAATTGAAAAATTTAATTGCATGTATATATTTTAAAATAATCATGATAATAAATATGATTAAAATTACATTTGTGATAGCTTTAGACAAATGTATTAGAATTTTTCTTTATATATAATACCTGTGCTACCTGCAAAGAGTTGTATACAAAAGTCAACGAGAATTATGCACATGCTGAAATGTCTCGCCAGCTTTACTGACCATTGATTTTATTTTAAGTCTTTAAGATAAAGAATGAACTAAATCATGACAAAAAATCAGGTCAGATAAATGCTGTCACAGTCAGACAGACATACAGTCAGGGGTATTACTTAAGCTTGTACAAGTAATCTTTATTTTCTTGAAGAATTAAGAAAATGAAATTAACTTATTTAAATTAAATATAATGTTTGAATAATCTCCCCTTAATTTTCTTTAAAATTTACTTGTATATTAAGTAAATTTATTTTACAATCCCACAAAAATTCTCAAGTTTTGAGATGTAAAACATTATTCAACAAAGAAACAGATTGTGCAAAGATCTTAAGTATTTGTGCAAAGCCTTCAAAAATTGCCTTGTGGGATTGTAAATGACCAGTGTTCTGAAGATAACAGACAAAGGGCCATCATTCTCCATGAAATTACACTTAATGATTAGTAAAAAAATCTGCAAAGGACAGACAATCAACAATTCTATTAGAGCAAAGAAGTCCTAAGATTTCAAGATAGAAGATAGGATGACATTTTTACTTGTAGAAGTAAAACCAGATGCTCCACAGGGCGCAGCTTTATACAACCGCAGAGGTTGAACCCTGAACGTTGGGGCAAGTACGGACACAACATTCAAGCTGGATTCAGCTCTAAATTTGGATTGTGATTAAATAGTTGACACAGCATAGGTTTCTGACACAGAATGAATGTGGTCTAATAAACTTAAAATTTTTGTTTTGCCTTTGAGCAATTCACTATGCTGTTGAATATTAATCCTCTCAAAAAAATGTTTGAAGAAATTTTCTTTTTATTTATGAAATTTCAAACGAGAAAAATTGAACCCCCTCCCCCCCCCCCCCCCTCAATTTTTTTCTTCACATCCCCTTTTCCTTTATTCCAAAACTGATCTCAATTCAAATTTCTAATGGAGTTTGCAACAATAATTACTCATTTGAATACATCATAGAATATTAAAATGTAAAAAAAGTGCTTGTCATCACTGAATGCTAAAGATTGTTTTAATTTATCAGTTGGTAGTAAAAGTGAATATACATTGTATATTGTAAAAACAATGATTTAAGCTGATTCAACTACTATTCTGGACAAAGAAAGATAACTCCAATTGAAATTGTGCAATTAGATATTTCTTGCTATTGCGCAATACGGTGCAATTGAAAATACTTGCTATTGCACAACACTGTGCAATTGAAGATTTCTTGCTATTGTGCAATACTGTGCAATTGAAAATTTCTTGCTATTGCACAGTACTGTGCAATTGAAGATTTCTTGTTATTGCTGAGTACTGTGCAATTGAAAATTTCTTGCTATTGCACAATACTTAATATAATAATTTTGGATCCTGATTTGGACCAACTTGAAAACTGGGCCCATAATCAAAAATCTAGGTACATGTTTAGATTCAGCATATCAAAGAAGCCCAAGAATTCAATTTTTGTTAAAATCAAACTAAGTTTAATTTTGGACTCTTTGGACTTTAATGTATACCAATTTGAAAACAGGACCAAACATTAAGAATCTACATACACAGTTAGATTTGGCATATCAAAGAACCCCATTTATTCAATTTTTGATGAAATCAAACAAAGTTTAATTTTGGACCCCGATTTGGACCAACTTGAAAACTGGACCAATAATCAAAAATCTAAGTACATTTTTAGATTCAGCATATCAAAGAACCCCAAGGATTCAATTTTTGTCAAAATCAAACTAAGTTTAATTTTGGACCCTTTGGACCTTTATGTAGACCAATTTGAAAAACGGGACCAAAAATTAAGAATCTACATATACAGTTAGATTCGGCATATCAAAGAACCCCAATTATTCAATTTTTGATGAAATCAAACAAAGTTTAATTGGGGTTGAAGGCATACATAAATCAACAAAATAATTTTGCAATACATCATAAAAACAATAAAAGAACAAAACATTATATACATTGTACATAATTATGTATCTATCATGCAGTTGTTGAGTCCACCCTCCTCAGTGACCATGACTTTTTAACAAATGGAGCAGCATACTGCATAATTGACGGACACGAAAGACATAAAACCAATTTATCAAAATCATCTATATAAATATCTATGTAAGAAAAGATATTTTCAACTTTTTGTAAAAATTCAAATCTCAAATCTCGTTTTTTGTACATGTAAATAAAAAATGTTCTTCGTCATCTATTTTATTTAGACAACAATGTTGACATAAACGTTCGACTCTTTTTATATTTTTGTATCTGCCCCTTTCAATTTCCAAATATCATGAATATGGTCATTTACCCTTAATTTAGTTAATGTTTTCCTTGTTTCAAATATATTTTCTTTAAGTAAATAAGGTTCAGTTTCATATTTCTTTTTAAACTATATATAGATAAATAATTTAGTATTTTCTGTTTAGAATTTAATTTTTTAAAGAAAAACTTTTTATAATTTTCTTGCATAATCTCTTTCATTTGTTTATTCATTTTATATTTTTCTTTTATCTGATTGTTTTTTTATTAACTCTTGTTCCCTGTTTTCTACCTCTTTAGATATTAAATTTTTGAAATGTCAATTTTTGTCAAAGGGAGATAATTTTTGATTTTTGCCTATCTTTTGTACAGTTTTTCTTTATTTCAGAAATTCATTACCTGTCCATGGTGCCTTATTTTTTTTCTTTACCTTTTTAAAACAATTTTTTACCATACACTTTTCTGATAGATTAGTATAAATATTACATATTACATTATTTGCAAGATTTATTCCTTCTTATGTTTTCTCAAATTTGTTTGTCTGAAACCTGCCTATTTCTTCATATTATATAATTATCTGATTTAGCCAGTTCCATTTATAATTAAACTTTTGTTTTAAATATTGGCTTTGAAGTTTACTGGTCTGAAAATTACATGTTATGTAAGTTCTCCTATAAGTTGAATTTTAAATGAGATGAAACATTGAACTCTCTGCAGTAATAAAAAAATTATGAGCTCGAGCTAACCTGGGAAAAATCATTAAAGGCATGATTTAACATCTCAAAACTTGAGAATTTTGGTGGGATTGTAAAAAAAATTACTTGAATGTATAAGTAAATTTTTGAGAAAATTAAGGGGAGATTATTCAAACAATATAAATTACTTATAAGTATATTTTTTTTTACTTCTTCAAGAACATAAATTTTTTCTTTCAGTACCATGAGAAGACTTGAGAAATACAATTATAATCAAGCGATTATCTGGCTTGGTCTTTTAAACAAAAACCGTGAAAAAATAAAAATTTCATCAGACACATTTTTTTTCAGTATAAGAAGGAAATGTTCCTTGATTTTTAGAATTATATTTGAGAATGAAAAGGTGAAAAAAAAGACTAAAACAAAGAGAAATGTAATTGTATATATTAATGTATTTTCTCATTTTGAAAAAATAGCATGTAGGTTGCACAGATGCTGCTCCTTATTATCCGATCTAGCTCAACCCAATACACATTAGAAGTTTGTTTTTCTCTAATTATTTTTCTTCTTCAAATTATTATATGATTTTTATGAGGTCATGTTTAGTTCCAGGAAATTGCGAGAATGCAGAATTTTTCACTATTAACACCATAGCTTCCAGGGGCCTTGAGGGGCCCCAAGACCCCTCGCCATATGACTGACCCCCAGCTTTGAGTACACATCATTTTGGCCTAGCTACACCCCTGGCTGTTTAGAGCGTATATAAAGAGGAAAAAAAGGCAAAGAATTGGTTTGTAACAACTGCAAATGTTAAATCATGTGTCCATTTGAAATTCATAGCAAACAACTATTAATATTGTCTGTCATATCTGTTTTATGATGTATTTTGCATAACACTATTTTTATCACTTGCAGAATATTTAAACCATAGATTTTACACAGATTTAAATTTGAAAATCAACATTTTGTTATAAATATTTTAGAAAAAATATATTAAATAATGTATTTACAAATGTGTTTTCATGCTTTTGATTAATATTATAAAGTTATAAATTATTTATTTACGAAAATCTTTTATTTTTTATTGTATTGTATTTTTAATGCTTGATATTGTGATAAAATGATTTTAAATTATTATTAAGCTATTTTATTCTCTACTAATTCACATCAATGAACAGTTTTATTTAGTGCCGGCTAATTAGCAAATTTGCTATTTAGCCAGTGCCGATCAAATAGCAAATTTGCTATTTTGCCGGTGCCAGTCAAATAGCCACTGCCTAAAAATTACTTGTACAAGTAGTACCCCTGACTGTTTCTTGTGATCAAGTGGTCAAATAGGTTCACAATATATTGAAAGTTGTGTCACTGCAGAGCTCCAGATAAGAATTCACAAATTGGGGTTTTTACCCACTATTTTCTTATGTAATTGGGTGATAAATTTTTTTAATTGCATTATCAATTCCAATATCAATTCACCCCTCAAGTTAATATCAAATTGGGTTTTTCACCACCAAGCTCCTCAATATATTGTTTTTTTTCATCCACACAATACACCTTATCGCTAATCCCGGCTGACCCGGCTGCTTGAACTTTTGATGTCATCAACAATCACTTTTCCATGGTATCAAGTTCGTTTGCGCCCAATACACTTCCGCACCCTACACGTTCGCACACCGCACTTTCGCACCAAAGGTCCATTCACACTCTACACGTTCGCACCCAATTTTAATGCAAATTCCAGTTGAATAATTGGAAAATCATGATTGTTGTTATAAATTGCTTTGGTGTAGGTAAAACATTCAAGATTTTAAATGAAAAACACAAAAGATAATTGTTTTTAACAGCTTGGTCCCTTTGATCTGAAACAATAAAATATAGCAATACACTATTTAATAACCAAAACATGATAAAATTTATTTAACACACACAAAAAAACGTAGTCAGAATCTCACTTTATTTTGAAACAAGTCTATGAAACAAAATTATAGCAATACACTAACCAAAACAGGGTGTTGCTAAACGGCGGAAACGGAAAACGGAACGGAATACGGAACGGAAACGGAAAAAGAAAAAAATAACCATGTTAACATCTTTTTTTTTTGTTATTTGATCTATATGTTTTATATAGTATTACACATGTTCACAAGAAAAAAGCCAGAGGAATGAATTGAAAAAGAAAAGATTTTAAAGCATAAAGTATTGAAATAAATACCAGGAGATGATGAGACTATGTTTTTAAAATATTTAATAAACTCATGTGAGCGTCGTTCGTGCGATTCAGGATAATCTGTTCGACTTTTCTTTTTGAAAACAAAGTTTGATCAATGTCAATAAGATAGCAGCCCAACAACACAAAAAAATCTATATAGGCCTAAAAAAGATTGACATCGGCCTGGATTCTAAAAATAGGATGTGATGTAATAAACTTTTGGGGAAATCCTTAGCATCATTTTTTTCTTTTTTAATTGCCTTGAATCAAGATGAGTGGTGTGGTGTATCTTGTTGCGTTGTTCTGCATTGGTGATTTCGCAAGTTGTATCTTTTCTTGTATAATGGAAAGAAAACGTAAAAGAAACCTAATAGGATAATGGTGTATATAGATAGGAACCAGGGAACTAGAATAGAAACTTGTATTTACTTTATTTTTATGAGAAAAATATCGACAAAATCTCTCACTATACATTTGCCTTAAACTCACCCTTTTACAATACTAGGATTTGTATAGAAAATCCTTGCAATACTGAAGTTTGCTGTTTGGGAAAGCATTATATCTCCTAGCTCCCAGAATTTAAATTAAAAAAATACGAATTGATGTTAGCAGGATCCAAACCCTGGTGTAACATTAAAACATCAGTACGAACTTACTATAAAAAATCCGTTGAAAAGGCGGAACTCTTCATGATCAGATGGACACAAATACATGTGGACGTGGCTGTGTACTTGTACATCCCAATAACAACAAGATACAAGGTACAGATCTGAGAGTACTCGCAGTTAACTGACAGCTAAATCAAAGCCACTTACTTATGGATAACAACTGTCATATTCCTGACTTGGTACAGGCATAAAGTTGATGTTTTTTAGTTGATACAATTATAGTGAAATGTTCATTCAATGTTTTGCTCTGTCATGGTCGTTTTTTGCTGGAACTAAGTCTTTAGTGGTACACTTTGCGAGAGTTTTTTTCATCTGACCTGGCCCTGCTAAGTGAGCTTTTCTCGTCTCTTGGCGTTCGTCGTCAGATTTCGTCTTTGCTAACTTTTACAAAATTTCTCAGTCTCTGAAACTACTGGGCCAAATGTTATTGAACATATATGTCTTTTAGGGAGTCGCCTGATAGTTTTGGTTAAACTTTGTAACAATTACCATTGGTGTATCTAATTTAATAACTGTGTTGGATAACACTTCCTGTCAGCCAAGTTAGCCAACATGGCTTAAATTAAAACATAGGGATAAAATGCAAGTGCTGTCTATTAAGAAACGCTATGAATTTAACGAAAACCTGATGTGAAAAACATGTATAATCTGACTTCGGACTCGGACTTCTATTTAAATTAGTTTTAATGTGTGAATACTTCATATGTGTTTCTTTATTCTACATTGGCTAGAGGTATAGAGGCCGGGAGAGTAAAATTGGGATCTCACAAAACATGTTTAACCCCACCGCATTTTTGCGCCTGTCCCAAGTCAGGAACCTCTGGTCTTTGTTAGTCTTGTTTATTTTTTTTATTTAAACTCCTCATGTTTTGGAGTGTAGTGTGACACCCCTTTTTCTCTGAACTAGCACAACATTTTATTAAGGGACCAGCTGATACCACCTCCGGGGGCGGGATTTTCTCGCTGCGTTGAACACCCATTAGTGGCTTTGGATGTTGTCTGCTCTTTGGTCGGGTTGTTGCCTCTTTGACATATTCCCTGTTTTATTCTCAATTTTATTAGAATGTTTAGCTCTACCTAATGTTCATTCACGTAAAAACAGTTAAATGACTTCTTACATGAGTTATCGAACTTATATGACGAATTTTCTCGATTGCATGTTTGCCTGTCATATTAAAATATATGGTAAATCTATTTAATTTTAATAGCAAAAATTACCAGCAAGACAAGATCTATTGATTTTCATAGTTCTTTATTTCCCCCCTTAAATTCCGTCTAGATATAAAAGTTTCTTTCCGTTTCCGTTCCGTTTTCCGTTTCCGCCGTTTAGCAACACCCAACCAAAACATGATGAATCCCACTTTATTTAGAAAGGATTATTTTTTTTTTAACAATACACTATCCAAATTTCCAAAACATGATTAAGATTTATTCAACCCAAAAAAAAAATGCTCTCACTTTATTTTGAGACAATGACAACAAATATAAGAATACACTTACCAAAACTGGTCCAAGGACACAGTTATCGTCCTTTGGTTTTCGTTGAATATAGTCCCTAGTGTAAACAGTGTATAACTTGCATGTTTTACTTGATATACTTTCCCAATTTATTTCTTGATATTAAATGCATGAAATATTAAGTAGGGGGATGTTATTACATGTCAAAAAAATTTGGGTGCTGAATCTTTATCTTAAGTAGTGAATTGGTCCAGTTCTAAAAGGTCAAATTTTATCAGGGCCTACGAGATGGATTCCTGAAATTTAGATTCTGTACTTTGGGAACTTTCCTGAATGATTTGCTGGTTTCAATTTGTCAAACTGAATAAAAGTAAAGGATTTACATCTTTGGTTTACAGAAATTCTGTTAAAATGTGCCATTTTGACATTCTACGGCTATAGTAATTAAGCATTTTAAAGCAGTTTACATTTTATGCCTAAGAGGCATGCTGCCTCTCTATCTGACAGCTTTTTTGTTCCTGATATTTGTGTTTTTATGCCTAAATCAGATTTAATTAACCATTTGTGAACTCTGAATATAGAGAAAAGTAGATTATCACAGAAAAAAAGTGCAGAATATTTTTTATTCATGGCCCTGGTTAAACGGCCTAATTGATGTATGTAAAATGTGAAGCACTTTGTACATCAAATCTGTAGTCCATCACAAATATTTCACTAAATCTGTAAAAAAGCACTTAACTATATTCAGTGCACCTTTCTCCTTTATAGGCTACCTTATTTTTTTCCTGTAATATAGTAAGTGGTCCAAATTTATGCCTATTGAGACTAAAACTAAATGCAAGTTTTCCATTGAAAAGTGAAAAAAACTGGCCGTCAGACCATATTGTCTTTTGAAACATTCAAATGCAAGAGTCCTTTTGCAATTAGACTTCTTGTATCATAACACCTTAGCATAGAAATGAGCAAAAAGTAAAACATTTTCACTTCTGATAGCTTCTGTGTGCATTTTTATATGTCAATATGGACTACCACCTAAATTGACTCTAAATAATTCTCAGTACTACATGGCTCAAGACCATTTTATACTCATGATGTATACTTTTTGTAACGTTTCTATAAATTTAAAGTACATTTAATATATATGAAAGAATAATATAGGCTTAAAAAGCTACAAAAACTTCAAATTGGCTGAGAAAAATGCATATTTATATAAGGCTTCCCTGAATTGGAAAATCTCTGTTTTCAGGCATATGCTCATATAAATTTGACTTTGGAATAATTACAATACATCTGATATATAAAATGAGTTGGCAGATGCTTTAAATACTTAATATATAATATTCAAGAGCATTTAAAAAGCAAATTTTTGCAAAATGTTAAATTTTTAGGCCAAAATCTTGACAGTTGAAGATATTTGATTTATACGTCAAAAATAAACAACCAAATGTCATTACTAAAATGACCCCAGTTTCTTTTATATATGACATATGGCCATGAAACTTGGCAAACTATCTCATTATTGCCTAAGCTTAAGTTATGCAAAGTTTTATAAAGATTAGTCAAGTCTTTCTGTCCTAAGAGATGGATTCCTGAAATTTAGATTCTGTACTTTGGGAACTTTCCTGAATGATTTGCTGGTTTCAATTTGTGAAACTGAATAAAAGTAAAGGATTTACATCTTTGGTTTACAGAAATTCTGTTAAAATGTGCCATTTTGACATTCTACGGCTATAGTAAGCATTTTAAAGCAGTTTACATTTTATGCCTAAGAGGCATGCTGCCTCTCTATCTGACAGCTTTTTTGTTCCTGATATTTGTGTTTTTATGCCTAAATCAGATTTAATTAATCATTTGTGAACTCTGAATATAGAGAAAAGTAGATTATCACAGAAAAAAAGTGCAGAATATTTTTTATTCATGGCCCTGGTTAAACGGCCTAATTGATGTATGTAAAATGTGAAGCGCTTTGTACATCAAATCTGTAGTCCATCACAAATATTTCACTAAATCTGTAAAAAAGCACTTTACTATATTCAGTACACCTTTCTCCTTTATAGGCTACCTTATTTTTTTCCTGTAATATAGTAAGTGGTCCAAATTTATGCCTATTGAGACTAAAACTAAATGCAAGTTTTCCATTGAAAAGTGAAAAAAACTGGCCGTCAGACCATATTGTCTTTTGAAAAATTCAAATGCAAGAGTCCTTTTGCAATTAGACTTCTTGTATCATAACACCTTAGCATAGAAATGAGCAAAAAGTAAAACATTTTCACTTCTGATAGCTTCTGTGTGCATTTTTATATGTCAATATGGACTACCGCCTAAATTGACTCTAAATAATTCTCAGTACTACATGGCTCAAGACCATTTTATACTCATGATGTATACTTTTTGTAACGTTTCTATAAATTTAAAGTACATTTAATATATATGAAAGAATAATATAGGCTTAAAAAGCTACAAAAACTTCAAATTGGCTGAGAAAAATGCATATTTATATAAGGCTTCCCTGAATTGGAAAATCTCTGTTTTCAGGCATATGCTCATATAAATTTGACTTTGGAATAATTACAATACATCTGATATATAAAATGAGTGTGCAGATGCTTTAAATACTTAATATATAATATTCAAGAGCATTTAAAAAGCAAATTTTTGCAAAATGTTAAATTTTTAGGCCAAAATCTTGACAGTTGAAGATATTTGATTTATACATCAAAAATAAACAACCAAATGTCATTACTAAAATGACCCCAGTTTCTTTTATATATGACATATGGCCATGAAACTTGGCAAACTATCTCATTATTGCCTAAGCTTAAGTTATGCAAAGTTTTATAAAGATTAGTCAAGTCTTTCTGTCCTAAGAGATGGATTCCTGAAATTTAGATTCTGTACTTTGGGAACTTTCCTGAATGATTTGCTGGTTTCAATTTGTCAAACTGAATAAAAGTAAAGGATTTACATCTTTGGTTTACAGAAATTCTGTTAAAATGTGCCATTTTGACATTCTACGGCTATAGTAAGCATTTTAAAGCAGTTTACATTTTATGCCTAAGAGGCATGCTGCCTCTCTATCTGACAGCTTTTTTGTTCCTGATATTTGTGTTTTTATGCCTAAATCAGATTTAATTAATCATTTGTGAACTCTGAATATAGAGAAAAGTAGATTATCACAGAAAAAAAGTGCAGAATATTTTTTATTCATGGCCCTCGTTAAACGGCCTAATTGATGTATGTAAAATGTGAAGCGCTTTGTACATCAAATCTGTAGTCCATCACAAATATTTCACTAAATCTGTAAAAAAGCACTTTACTATATTCAGTACACCTTTCTCCTTTATAGGCTACCTTATTTTTTTCCTGTAATATAGTAAGTGGTCCAAATTTATGCCTATTGAGACTAAAACTAAATGCAAGTTTTCCATTGAAAAGTGAAAAAAACTGGCCGTCAGACCATATTGTCTTTTGAAAAATTCAAATGCAAGAGTCCTTTTGCAATTAGACTTCTTGTATCATAACACCTTAGCATAGAAATGAGCAAAAAGTAAAACATTTTCACTTCTGATAGCTTCTGTGTGCATTTTTATATGTCAATATGGACTACCACCTAAATTGACTCTAAATAATTCTCAGTACTACATGGCTCAAGACCATTTTATACTCATGATGTATACTTTTTGTAACGTTTCTATAAATTTAAAGTACATTTAATATATATGAAAGAATAATATAGGCTTAAAAAGCTACAAAAACTTCAAATTGGCTGAGAAAAATGCATATTTATATAAGGCTTCCCTGAATTGGAAAATCTCTGTTTTCAGGCATATGCTCATATAAATTTGACTTTGGAATAATTACAATACATCTGATATATAAAATGAGTGTGCAGATGCTTTAAATACTTAATATATAATATTCAAGAGCATTTAAAAAGCAAATTTTTGCAAAATGTTAAATTTTTAGGCCAAAATCTTGACAGTTGAAGATATTTGATTTATACGTCAAAAATAAACAACCAAATGTCATTACTAAAATGACCCCAGTTTCTTTTATATATGACATATGGCCATGAAACTTGGCAAACTATCTCATTATTGCCTAAGCTTAAGTTATGCAAAGTTTTATAAAGATTAGTCAAGTCTTTCTGTCCTAAGAGATGGATTCCTGAAATTTAGATTCTGTACTTTGGGAACTTTCCTGAATGATTTGCTGGTTTCAATTTGTCAAACTGAATAAAAGTAAAGGATTTACATCTTTGGTTTACAAAAATTCTGTTAAAATGTGCCATTTTGACATTCTACGGCTATAGTAAGCATTTTAAAGCAGTTTACATTTTATGCCTAAGAGGCATGCTGCCTCTCTATCTGACAGCTTTTTTGTTCCTGATATTTGTGTTTTTATGCCTAAATCAGATTTAATTAATCATTTGTGAACTCTGAATATAGAGAAAAGTAGATTATCACAGAAAAAAAGTGCAGAATATTTTTTATTCATGGCCCTGGTTAAACGGCCTAATTGATGTATGTAAAATGTGAAGCGCTTTGTACATCAAATCTGTAGTCCATCACAAATATTTCACTAAATCTGTAAAAAAGCACTTTACTATATTCAGTACACCTTTCTCCTTTATAGGCTACCTTATTTTTTTCCTGTAATATAGTAAGTGGTCCAAATTTATGCCTATTGAGACTAAAACTAAATGCAAGTTTTCCATTGAAAAGTGAAAAAAACTGGCCGTCAGACCATATTGTCTTTTGAAAAATTCAAATGCAAGAGTCCTTTTGCAATTAGACTTCTTGTATCATAACACCTTAGCATAGAAATGAGCAAAAAGTAAAACATTTTCACTTCTGATAACTTCTGTGTGCATTTTTATATGTCAATATGGACTACCGCCTAAATTGACTCTAAATAATTCTCAGTACTACATGGCTCAAGACCATTTTATACTCATGATGTATACTTTTTGTAACGTTTCTATAAATTTAAAGTACATTTAATATATATGAAAGAATAATATAGGCTTAAAAAGCTACAAAAACTTCAAATTGGCTGAGAAAAATGCATATTTATATAAGGCTTCCCTGAATTGGAAAATCTCTGTTTTCAGGCATATGCTCATATAAATTTGACTTTGGAATAATTACAATACATCTGATATATAAAATGAGTGTGCAGATGCTTTAAATACTTAATATATAATATTCAAGAGCATTTAAAAAGCAAATTTTTGCAAAATGTTAAATTTTTAGGCCAAAATCTTGACAGTTGAAGATATTTGATTTATACATCAAAAATAAACAACCAAATGTCATTACTAAAATGACCCCAGTTTCTTTTATATATGACATATGGCCATGAAACTTGGCAAACTATCTCATTATTGCCTAAGCTTAAGTTATGCAAAGTTTTATAAAGATTAGTCAAGTCTTTCTGTCCTAAGAGATGGATTCCTGAAATTTAGATTCTGTACTTTGGGAACTTTCCTGAATGATTTGCTGGTTTCAATTTGTCAAACTGAATAAAAGTAAAGGATTTACATCTTTGGTTTACAGAAATTCTGTTAAAATGTGCCATTTTGACATTCTACGGCTATAGTAAGCATTTTAAAGCAGTTTACATTTTATGCCTAAGAGGCATGCTGCCTCTCTATCTGACAGCTTTTTTGTTCCTGATATTTGTGTTTTTATGCCTAAATCAGATTTAATTAATCATTTGTGAACTCTGAATATAGAGAAAAGTAGATTATCACAGAAAAAAAGTGCAGAATATTTTTTATTCATGGCCCTGGTTAAACGGCCTAATTGATGTATGTAAAATGTGAAGCGCTTTGTACATCAAATCTGTAGTCCATCACAAATATTTCACTAAATCTGTAAAAAAGCACTTTACTATATTCAGTACACCTTTCTCCTTTATAGGCTACCTTATTTTTTTCCTGTAATATAGTAAGTGGTCCAAATTTATGCCTATTGAGACTAAAACTAAATGCAAGTTTTCCATTGAAAAGTGAAAAAAACTGGCCGTCAGACCATATTGTCTTTTGAAAAATTCAAATGCAAGAGTCCTTTTGCAATTAGACTTCTTGTATCATAACACCTTAGCATAGAAATGAGCAAAAAGTAAAACATTTTCACTTCTGATAGCTTCTGTGTGCATTTTTATATGTCAATATGGACTACCACCTAAATTGACTCTAAATAATTCTCAGTACTACATGGCTCAAGACCATTTTATACTCATGATGTATACTTTTTGTAACGTTTCTATAAATTTAAAGTACATTTAATATATATGAAAGAATAATATAGGCTTAAAAAGCTACAAAAACTTCAAATTGGCTGAGAAAAATGCATATTTATATAAGGCTTCCCTGAATTGGAAAATCTCTGTTTTCAGGCATATGCTCATATAAATTTGACTTTGGAATAATTACAATACATCTGATATATAAAATGAGTGTGCAGATGCTTTAAATACTTAATATATAATATTCAAGAGCATTTAAAAAGCAAATTTTTGCAAAATGTTAAATTTTTAGGCCAAAATCTTGACAGTTGAAGATATTTGATTTATACATCAAAAATAAACAACCAAATGTCATTACTAAAATGACCCCAGTTTCTTTTATATATGACATATGGCCATGAAACTTGGCAAACTATCTCATTATTGCCTAAGCTTAAGTTATGCAAAGTTTTATAAAGATTAGTCAAGTCTTTCTGTCCTAAGAGATGGATTCCTGAAATTTAGATTCTGTACTTTGGGAACTTTCCTGAATGATTTGCTGGTTTCAATTTGTCAAACTGAATAAAAGTAAAGGATTTACATCTTTGGTTTACAGAAATTCTGTTAAAATGTGCCATTTTGACATTCTACGGCTATAGTAAGCATTTTAAAGCAGTTTACATTTTATGCCTAAGAGGCATGCTGCCTCTCTATCTGACAGCTTTTTTGTTCCTGATATTTGTGTTTTTATGTCTAAATCAGATTTAATTAATCATTTGTGAACTCTGAATATAGAGAAAAGTAGATTATCACAGAAAAAAAGTGCAGAATATTTTTTATTCATGGCCCTGGTTAAACGGCCTAATTGATGTATGTAAAATGTGAAGCGCTTTGTACATCAAATCTGTAGTCCATCACAAATATTTCACTAAATCTGTAAAAAAGCACTTTACTATATTCAGTACACCTTTCTCCTTTATAGGCTACCTTATTTTTTTCCTGTAATATAGTAAGTGGTCCAAATTTATGCCTATTGAGACTAAAACTAAATGCAAGTTTTCCATTGAAAAGTGAAAAAAACTGGCCGTCAGACCATATTGTCTTTTGAAAAATTCAAATGCAAGAGTCCTTTTGCAATTAGACTTCTTGTATCATAACACCTTAGCATAGAAATGAGCAAAAAGTAAAACATTTTCACTTCTGATAGCTTCTGTGTGCATTTTTATATGTCAATATGGACTACCACCTAAATTGACTCTAAATAATTCTCAGTACTACATGGCTCAAGACCATTTTATACTCATGATGTATACTTTTTGTAACGTTTCTATAAATTTAAAGTACATTTAATATATATGAAAGAATAATATAGGCTTAAAAAACTACAAAAACTTCAAATTGGCTGAGAAAAATGCATATTTATATAAGGCTTCCCTGAATTGGAAAATCTCTGTTTTCAGGCATATGCTCATATAAATTTGACTTTGGAATAATTACAATACATCTGATATATAAAATGAGTGTGCAGATGCTTTAAATACTTAATATATAATATTCAAGAGCATTTAAAAAGCAAATTTTTGCAAAATGTTAAATTTTTAGGCCAAAATCTTGACAGTTGAAGATATTTGATTTATACGTCAAAAATAAACAACCAAATGTCATTACTAAAATGACCCCAGTTTCTTTTATATATGACATATGGCCATGAAACTTGGCAAACTATCTCATTATTGCCTAAGCTTAAGGTATGCAAAGTTTTATAAAGATTAGTCAAGTCTTTCTGTCCTAAGAGATGGATTCCTGAAATTTAGATTCTGTACTTTGGGAACTTTCCTGAATGATTTGCTGGTTTCAATTTGTCAAACTGAATAAAAGTAAAGGATTTACATCTTTGGTTTACAGAAATTCTGTTAAAATGTGCCATTTTGACATTCTACGGCTATAGTAAGCATTTTAAAGCAGTTTACATTTTATGCCTAAGAGGCATGCTGCCTCTCTATCTGACAGCTTTTTTGTTCCTGATATTTGTGTTTTTATGCCTAAATCAGATTTAATTAATCATTTGTGAACTCTGAATATAGAGAAAAGTAGATTATCACAGAAAAAAAGTGCAGAATATTTTTTATTCATGGCCCTGGTTAAACGGCCTAATTGATGTATGTAAAATGTGAAGCGCTTTGTACATCAAATCTGTAGTCCATCACAAATATTTCACTAAATCTGTAAAAAAGCACTTTACTATATTCAGTACACCTTTCTCCTTTATAGGCTACCTTATTTTTTTCCTGTAATATAGTAAGTGGTCCAAATTTATGCCTATTGAGACTAAAACTAAATGCAAGTTTTCCATTGAAAAGTGAAAAAAACTGGCCGTCAGACCATATTGTCTTTTGAAAAATTCAAATGCAAGAGTCCTTTTGCAATTAGACTTCTTGTATCATAACACCTTAGCATAGAAATGAGCAAAAAGTAAAACATTTTCACTTCTGATAGCTTCTGTGTGCATTTTTATATGTCAATATGGACTACCGCCTAAATTGACTCTAAATAATTCTCAGTACTACATGGCTCAAGACCATTTTATACTCATGATGTATACTTTTTGTAACGTTTCTATAAATTTAAAGTACATTTAATATATATGAAAGAATAATATAGGCTTAAAAAGCTACAAAAACTTCAAATTGGCTGAGAAAAATGCATATTTATATAAGGCTTCCCTGAATTGGAAAATCTCTGTTTTCAGGCATATGCTCATATAAATTTGACTTTGGAATAATTACAATACATCTGATATATAAAATGAGTGTGCAGATGCTTTAAATACTTAATATATAATATTCAAGAGCATTTAAAAAGCAAATTTTTGCAAAATGTTAAATTTTTAGGCCAAAATCTTGACAGTTGAAGATATTTGATTTATACGTCAAAAATAAACAACCAAATGTCATTACTAAAATGACCCCAGTTTCTTTTATATATGACATATGGCCATGAAACTTGGCAAACTATCTCATTATTGCCTAAGCTTAAGTTATGCAAAGTTTTATAAAGATTAGTCAAGTCTTTCTGTCCTAAGAGATGGATTCCTGAAATTTAGATTCTGTACTTTGGGAACTTTCCTGAATGATTTGCTGGTTTCAATTTGTCAAACTGAATAAAAGTAAAGGATTTACATCTTTGGTTTACAGAAATTCTGTTAAAATGTGCCATTTTGACATTCTACGGCTATAGTAAGCATTTTAAAGCAGTTTACATTTTATGCCTAAGAGGCATGCTGCCTCTCTATCTGACAGCTTTTTTGTTCCTGATATTTGTGTTTTTATGCCTAAATCAGATTTAATTAATCATTTGTGAACTCTGAATATAGAGAAAAGTAGATTATCACAGAAAAAAAGTGCAGAATATTTTTTATTCATGGCCCTGGTTAAACGGCCTAATTGATGTATGTAAAATGTGAAGCGCTTTGTACATCAAATCTGTAGTCCATCACAAATATTTCACTAAATCTGTAAAAAAGCACTTTACTATATTCAGTACACCTTTCTCCTTTATAGGCTACCTTATTTTTTTCCTGTAATATAGTAAGTGCTCCAAATTTATGCCTATTGAGACTAAAACTAAATGCAAGTTTTCCATTGAAAAGTGAAAAAAACTGGCCGTCAGACCATATTGTCTTTTGAAAAATTCAAATGCAAGAGTCCTTTTGCAATTAGACTTCTTGTATCATAACACCTTAGCATAGAAATGAGCAAAAAGTAAAACATTTTCACTTCTGATAGCTTCTGTGTGCATTTTTATATGTCAATATGGACTACCGCCTAAATTGACTCTAAATAATTCTCAGTACTACATGGCTCAAGACCATTTTATACTCATGATGTATACTTTTTGTAACGTTTCTATAAATTTAAAGTACATTTAATATATATGAAAGAATAATATAGGCTTAAAAAGCTACAAAAACTTCAAATTGGCTGAGAAAAATGCATATTTATATAAGGCTTCCCTGAATTGGAAAATCTCTGTTTTCAGGCATATGCTCATATAAATTTGACTTTGGAATAATTACAATACATCTGATATATAAAATGAGTGTGCAGATGCTTTAAATACTTAATATATAATATTCAAGAGCATTTAAAAAGCAAATTTTTGCAAAATGTTAAATTTTTAGGCCAAAATCTTGACAGTTGAAGATATTTGATTTATACGTCAAAAATAAACAACCAAATGTCATTACTAAAATGACCCCAGTTTCTTTTATATATGACATATGGCCATGAAACTTGGCAAACTATCTCATTATTGCCTAAGCTTAAGTTATGCAAAGTTTTATAAGTATTAGTCAAGTCTTTCTGTCCTAAGAGATGGATTCCTGAAATTTAGATTCTGTACTTTGGGAACTTTCCTGAATGATTTGCTGGTTTCAATTTGTCAAACTGAATAAAAGTAAAGGATTTACATCTTTGGTTTACAGAAATTCTGTTAAAATGTGCCATTTTGACATTCTACGGCTATAGTAAGCATTTTAAAGCAGTTTACATTTTATGCCTAGTAAGAGGCATGCTGCCTCTCTCTCTGACAGCTTTTTTGTTCCTGATATTTGTGTTTTTATGCCTAAATCAGATTTAATTAATCATTTGTGAACTCTGAATATAGAGAAAAGTAGATTATCACAGAAAAAAAGTGCAGAATATTTTTTATTCATGGCCCTGGTTAAACGGCCTAATTGATGTATGTAAAATGTGAAGCGCTTTGTACATCAAATCTGTAGTCCATCACAAATATTTCACTAAATCTGTAAAAAAGCACTTTACTATATTCAGTACACCTTTCTCCTTTATAGGCTACCTTATTTTTTTCCTGTAATATAGTAAGTGGTCCAAATTTATGCCTATTGAGACTAAAACTAAATGCAAGTTTTCCATTGAAAAGTGAAAAAAAACTGGCCGTCAGACCATATTGTCTTTTGAAAAATTCAAATGCAAGAGTCCTTTTGCAATTAGACTTCTTGTATCATAACACCTTAGCATAGAAATGAGCAAAAAGTAAAACATTTTCACTTCTGATAGCTTCTGTGTGCATTTTTATATGTCAATATGGACTACCGCCTAAATTGACTCTAAATAATTCTCAGTACTACATGGCTCAAGACCATTTTATACTCATGATGTATACTTTTTGTAACGTTTCTATAAATTTAAAGTACATTTAATATATATGAAAGAATAATATAGGCTTAAAAAGCTACAAAAACTTCAAATTGGCTGAGAAAAATGCATATTTATATAAGGCTTCCCTGAATTGGAAAATCTCTGTTTTCAGGCATATGCTCATATAAATTTGACTTTGGAATAATTACAATACATCTGATATATAAAATGAGTGTGCAGATGCTTTAAATACTTAATATATAATATTCAAGAGCATTTAAAAAGCAAATTTTTGCAAAATGTTAAATTTTTAGGCCAAAATCTTGACAGTTGAAGATATTTGATTTATACGTCAAAAATAAACAACCAAATGTCATTACTAAAATGACCCCAGTTTCTTTTATATATGACATATGGCCATGAAACTTGGCAAACTATCTCATTATTGCCTAAGCTTAAGTTATGCAAAGTTTTATAAAGATTAGTCAAGTCTTTCTGTCCTAAGAGATGGATTCCTGAAATTTAGATTCTGTACTTTGGGAACTTTCCTGAATGATTTGCTGGTTTCAATTTGTCAAACTCAATAAAAGTAAAGGATTTACATCTTTGGTTTACAGAAATTCTGTTAAAATGTGCCATTTTGACATTCTACGGCTATAGTAAGCATTTTAAAGCAGTTTACATTTTATGCCTAGTAAGAGGCATGCTGCCTCTCTATCTGACAGCTTTTTTGTTCCTGATATTTGTGTTTTTATGCCTAAATCAGATTTAATTAATCATTTGTGAACTCTGAATATAGAGAAAAGTAGATTATCACAGAAAAAAAGTGCAGAATATTTTTTATTCATGGCCCTGGTTAAACGGCCTAATTGATGTATGTAAAATGTGAAGCGCTTTGTACATCAAATCTGTAGTCCATCACAAATATTTCACTAAATCTGTAAAAAAGCACTTTACTATATTCAGTACACCTTTCTCCTTTATAGGCTACCTTATTTTTTTCCTGTAATATAGTAAGTGGTCCAAATTTATGCCTATTGAGACTAAAACTAAATGCAAGTTTTCCATTGAAAAGTGAAAAAAACTGGCCGTCAGACCATATTGTCTTTTGAAAAATTCAAATGCAAGAGTCCTTTTGCAATTAGACTTCTTGTATCATAACACCTTAGCATAGAAATGAGCAAAAAGTAAAACATTTTCACTTCTGATAGCTTCTGTGTGCATTTTTATATGTCAATATGGACTACCACCTAAATTGACTCTAAATAATTCTCAGTACTACATGGCTCAAGACCATTTTATACTCATGATGTATACTTTTTGTAACGTTTCTATAAATTTAAAGTACATTTAATATATATGAAAGAATAATATAGGCTTAAAAAGCTACAAAAACTTCAAATTGGCTGAGAAAAATGCATATTTATATAAGGCTTCCCTGAATTGGAAAATCTCTGTTTTCAGGCATATGCTCATATAAATTTGACTTTGGAATAATTACAATACATCTGATATATAAAATGAGTGTGCAGATGCTTTAAATACTTAATATATAATATTCAAGAGCATTTAAAAAGCAAATTTTTGCAAAATGTTAAATTTTTAGGCCAAAATCTTGACAGTTGAAGATATTTGATTTATACGTCAAAAATAAACAACCAAATGTCATTACTAAAATGACCCCAGTTTCTTTTATATATGACATATGGCCATGAAACTTGGCAAACTATCTCATTATTGCCTAAGCTTAAGTTATGCAAAGTTTTATAAAGATTAGTCAAGTCTTTCTGTCCTAAGAGATGGATTCCTGAAATTTAGATTCTGTACTTTGGGACCTTTCCTGAATGATTTGCTGGTTTCAATTTGTCAAACTGAATAAAAGTAAAGGATTTACATCTTTGGTTTACAGAATTTCTGTTAAAATGTGCCATTTTGACATTCTACGGCTATAGTAAGCATTTTAAAGCAGTTTACATTTTATGCCTAGTAAGAGGCATGCTGCCTCTCTCTCTGACAGCTTTTTTGTTCCTGATATTTGTGTTTTTATGCCTAAATCAGATTTAATTAATCATTTGTGAACTCTGAATATAGAGAAAAGTAGATTATCACAGAAAAAAAGTGCAGAATATTTTTTATTCATGGCCCTGGTTAAACGGCCTAATTGATGTATGTAAAATGTGAAGCGCTTTGTACATCAAATCTGTAGTCCATCACAAATATTTCACTAAATCTGTAAAAAAGCACTTTACTATATTCAGTACACCTTTCTCCTTTATAGGCTACCTTATTTTTTTCCTGTAATATAGTAAGTGGTCCAAATTTATGCCTATTGAGACTAAAACTAAATGCAAGTTTTCCATTGAAAAGTGAAAAAAAACTGGCCGTCAGACCATATTGTCTTTTGAAAAATTCAAATGCAAGAGTCCTTTTGCAATTAGACTTCTTGTATCATAACACCTTAGCATAGAAATGAGCAAAAAGTAAAACATTTTCACTTCTGATAGCTTCTGTGTGCATTTTTATATGTCAATATGGACTACCGCCTAAATTGACTCTAAATAATTCTCAGTACTACATGGCTCAAGACCATTTTATACTCATGATGTATACTTTTTGTAACGTTTCTATAAATTTAAAGTACATTTAATATATATGAAAGAATAATATAGGCTTAAAAAGCTACAAAAACTTCAAATTGGCTGAGAAAAATGCATATTTATATAAGGCTTCCCTGAATTGGAAAATCTCTGTTTTCAGGCATATGCTCATATAAATTTGACTTTGGAATAATTACAATACATCTGATATATAAAATGAGTGTGCAGATGCTTTAAATACTTAATATATAATATTCAAGAGCATTTAAAAAGCAAATTTTTGCAAAATGTTAAATTTTTAGGCCAAAATCTTGACAGTTGAAGATATTTGATTTATACGTCAACAATAAACAACGAAATGTCATTACTAAAATGACCCCAGTTTCTTTTATATATGACATATGGCCATGAAACTTGGCAAACTATCTCATTATTGCCTAAGCTTAAGTTATGCAAAGTTTTATAAAGATTAGTCAAGTCTTTCTGTCCTAAGAGATGGATTCCTGAAATTTAGATTCTGTACTTTGGGAACTTTCCTGAATGATTTGCTGGTTTCAATTTGTCAAACTCAATAAAAGTAAAGGATTTACATCTTTGGTTTACAGAAATTCTGTTAAAATGTGCCATTTTGACATTCTACGGCTATAGTAAGCATTTTAAAGCAGTTTACATTTTATGCCTAGTAAGAGTTGACTTTGGAATAATTACAATACATCTGATATATAAAATGAGTGTCTCTCTGACAGCTTTTTTGTTCCTGATATTTGTGTTTTTATGCCTAAATCAGATTTAATTAATCATTTGTGAACTCTGAATATAGAGAAAAGTAGATTATCACAGAAAAAAAGTGCAGAATATTTTTTATTCATGGCCCTGGTTAAACGGCCTAATTGATGTATGTAAAATGTGAAGCGCTTTGTACATCAAATCTGTAGTCCATCACAAATATTTCACTAAATCTGTAAAAAAGCACTTTACTATATTCAGTACACCTTTCTCCTTTATAGGCTACCTTATTTTTTTCCTGTAATATAGTAAGTGGTCCAAATTTATGCCTATTGAGACTAAAACTAAATGCAAGTTTTCCATTGAAAAGTGAAAAAAAACTGGCCGTCAGACCATATTGTCTTTTGAAAAATTCAAATGCAAGAGTCCTTTTGCAATTAGACTTCTTGTATCATAACACCTTAGCATAGAAATGAGCAAAAAGTAAAACATTTTCACTTCTGATAGCTTCTGTGTGCATTTTTATATGTCAATATGGACTACCGCCTAAATTGACTCTAAATAATTCTCAGTACTACATGGCTCAAGACCATTTTATACTCATGATGTATACTTTTTGTAACGTTTCTATAAATTTAAAGTACATTTAATATATATGAAAGAATAATATAGGCTTAAAAAGCTACAAAAACTTCAAATTGGCTGAGAAAAATGCATATTTATATAAGGCTTCCCTGAATTGGAAAATCTCTGTTTTCAGGCATATGCTCATATAAATTTGACTTTGGAATAATTACAATACATCTGATATATAAAATGAGTGTGCAGATGCTTTAAATACTTAATATATAATATTCAAGAGCATTTAAAAAGCAAATTTTTGCAAAATGTTAAATTTTTAGGCCAAAATCTTGACAGTTGAAGATATTTGATTTATACGTCAAAAATAAACAACCAAATGTCATTACTAAAATGACCCCAGTTTCTTTTATATATGACATATGGCCATGAAACTTGGCAAACTATCTCATTATTGCCTAAGCTTAAGTTATGCAAAGTTTTATAAAGATTAGTCAAGTCTTTCTGTCCTAAGAGATGGATTCCTGAAATTTAGATTCTGTACTTTGGGAACTTTCCTGAATCATCATCAGTGATTTGCTGGTTTCAATTTGTCAAACTCAATAAAAGTAAAGGATTTACATCTTTGGTTTACAGAAATTCTGTTAAAATGTGCCATTTTGACATTCTACGGCTATAGTAAGCATTTTAAAGCAGTTTACATTTTATGCCTAGTAAGAGGCATGCTGCCTCTCTCTCTGACAGCTTTTTTGTTCCTGATATTTGTGTTTTTATGCCTAAATCAGATTTAATTAATCATTTGTGAACTCTGAATATAGAGAAAAGTAGATTATCACAGAAAAAAAGTGCAGAATATTTTTTATTCATGGCCCTGGTTAAACGGCCTAATTGATGTATGTAAAATGTGAAGCGCTTTGTACATCAAATCTGTAGTCCATCACAAATATTTCACTAAATCTGTAAAAAAGCACTTTACTATATTCAGTACACCTTTCTCCTTTATAGGCTACCTTATTTTTTTCCTGTAATATAGTAAGTGGTCCAAATTTATGCCTATTGAGACTAAAACTAAATGCAAGTTTTCCATTGAAAAGTGAAAAAAACTGGCGGTCAGACCATATTGTCTTTTGAAAAATTCAAATGCAAGAGTCCTTTTGCAATTAGACTTCTTGTATCATAACACCTTAGCATAGAAATGAGCAAAAAGTAAAACATTTTCACTTCTGATAGCTTCTGTGTGCATTTTTATATGTCAATATGGACTACCGCCTAAATTGACTCTAAATAATTCTCAGTACTACATGGCTCAAGACCATTTTATACTCATGATGTATACTTTTTGTAACGTTTCTATAAATTTAAAGTACATTTAATATATATGAAAGAATAATATAGGCTTAAAAAGCTACAAAAACTTCAAATTGGCTGAGAAAAATGCATATTTATATAAGGCTTCCCTGAATTGGAAAATCTCTGTTTTCAGGCATATGCTCATATAAATTTGACTTTGGAATAATTACAATACATCTGATATATAAAATGAGTGTGCAGATGCTTTAAATACTTAATATATAATATTCAAGAGCATTTAAAAGGCAAATTTTTGCAAAATGTTAAATTTTTAGGCCAAAATCTTGACAGTTGAAGATATTTGATTTATACGTCAAAAATAAACATCCAAATGTCATTACTAAAATGACCCCAGTTTCTTTTATATATGACATATGGCCATGAAACTTGGCAAACTATCTCATTATTACCTAAGCTTAAGTTATGCAAAGTTTTATAAAGATTAGTCAAGTCTTTCTGTCCTAAGAGATGGATTCCTGAAATTTAGATTCTGTACTTTGGGAACTTTCCTGAATGATTTGCTGGTTTCAATTTGTCAAACTCAATAAAAATAAAGGATTTACATCTTTGGTTTACAGAAATTCTGTTAAAATGTGCCATTTTGGCATTCTACGGCTATAGTAAGCATTTTAAAGCAGTTTACATTTTATGCCTAAGAGGCATGCTGCCTTTCTATCTGACAGCTTTTTTGTTCCTGATATTTGTGTTTTTATGCCTAAATCAGATTTAATTAACCATTTGTGAACTCTGAATATAGAGAAAAGTAGATTATCACAGAAAAAAAGTGCAGAATATTTTTTATTCATGGCCCTGGTTAAACGGCCTAATTGATGTATGTAAAATGTGAAGCGCTTTGTACATCAAATCTGTAGTCCATCACAAATATTTCACTAAATCTGTAAAAAAGCACTTTACTATATTCAGTACACCTTTCTCCTTTATAGGCTACCTTATTTTTTTCCTGTAATATAGTAAGTGGTCCAAATTTATGCCTATTGAGACTAAAACTAAATGCAAGTTTTCCATTGAAAAGTGAAAAAAACTGGCCGTCAGACCATATTGTCTTTTAAAAAATTCAAATGCAAGAGTCCTTTTGCAATTAGACTTCTTGTATCATAACACCTTAGCATAGAAATGAGCAAAAAGTAAAACATTTTCACTTCTGATAGCTTCTGTGTGCATTTTTATATGTCAATATGGACTACCGCCTAAATTGACTCTAAATAATTCTCAGTACTACATGGCTCAAGACCATTTTATACTCATGTAGTATACTTTTTGTAACTTTTCTATACATTTAAAGTACATTTAATATATATGAAAGAATAATATAGGCTTAAAAAGCTACAAAAACTTCAAATTGGCTGAGAAAAATGCATATTTATATAAGGCTTCCCTGAATTGGAAAATCTCTGTTTTCAGGCATATGCTCATATAAATTTGACTTTGGAATAATTACAATACATCTGATATATTAAATGAGTGTGCAGATGCTTTAAATACTTAATATCTAATATTCAAGAGCATTTAAAAAGCAAATTTTTGCAAAATGTTAAATTTTTAGGCCAAAATCTTGACAGTTGAAGATATTTGATTTATACGTCAAAAATAAACATCCAAATGTCATTACTAAAATGACCCCAGTTTCTTTTATATATGACATATGGCCATGAAACTTGGCAAACTATCTCATTATTGCCTAAGCTTAAGTTGTGCAACGTTTTATAAAGATTAGTCAAGTCTTTCTGTCCTATTAGGTCCAAGGACACAGTTATCGTCCTTTGGTTTTCGAATATAGTCCTTAGTGTAAACAGTGTATAACTTGCATGTTTTACTTGATACACTTTCACAATTTATTTCTTGATATTAAATGCATGAAATATTAAGTAGGGGGATGTTATTACATGTCAAAAAAATTTGGGTGCTGAATCTTTATGTTAAGTAGTGAATTGGTCCAGTTCTAAAAGGTCAAATTTTATCACGTCTGAAGCTGTCAAACTGACTTTTATACCCCCTTAACACAGAATTGTCAATATTTTGAGTTAGAGCTGGTAGAAGTTTCTATAATTTTGATATTATTTGTCTCACTGGTAGTACATTACACTGTAAAAATCTTTTTGAGAAAGAGCAGGTGCGATTTTTTTAATTTGAATTTATTGTCTAAAAGAAATGTACTACGAAATAACTGTGTTCTCGGGCCAACTTGATTACCAAGCTATAGTTATTGAACACAAAACCAATTAAAATTGGGCGCGAACATGTAGGGTGCGAATGGTCTTTGAGTGCGAACATGTAGGGTGCGAAAGTGAAAGGGGGCGAACATGAGTTGGTGCGAACGTGAATGGGTGCGAACGGACCCGGATTCCTTTTCCATTGTGGCGTCAGATATTTTGTTTTATGACGTCAAAATTTTACGGGAACCTGTGTGATATCCAGTATTAAATGACGGACAAATAGCGATAAGGTGTATATTGAATATATAGGCAATATCAACCCCAGATCCGACACAGGCACTCGTCTCAGATTGTTTTTCCAACTGGTTTCGTTTTTGACGACAAAACCAAGTGTTTATTAGCAATGTTCTCGATATTTGCGTGTTTGTGTACCTTTAAGGTACACAAACACGCATGGCGTTCAAATTACGCTTCCTAAAAACACTGGCTGAATCTTGTTATCATCATAACTTTCCCTCAGGCTGAAAACATGCTTCTATTCAATATTTTTACCGGACATTTACTTTCGTTTTAATTCAATGTATGTTATGATAAATCCCGAGCAATTCGAAAAACTATGATATTATGACATACGCTAATTGGATAAACCCCTTGAAAATCGAAAAGTTTTCAAAAACACGTGTACATTGTGAGCAACGAAAAATTCCAACAGGGACCCATTTCTGCTACTTGATACGGGGATCTATTTTTAGAACGAAAGGACATTTTTAACGCGACTGCTGTAAACAGATATTAAGGGTAAATAACGCAAACGGTAGCCAATAAAAGGGTTGAGAACTCATGGTTTTTGGCATATAATTGGGGTTTCCTTTGCCGAATTAATTGGGTTATTGAACCCTGCAATGGGCAATTGCATTGGGTTTTTTATTATTTGTATTGCGTGATCACGCAAATACGCGCAGCTTATGCTCTGGTCCGTGAAGATGAAGACATAACAGTCACTTTAGCAGAAATCTAGATATCCCAATTTTAAATCAGTGCATTATTAAATTGATTAATGTAGTGTAGTGCAGTAGGCTAGCCATGATAGGTTAAAGCCAAAATAAGTAGAACATGCATTTTGCAATCTTCCTGCTTTAACTCAAGTCTAAAATAATTATATACCTTTATTCAGGGATAATTCTTGATCCCTCTATAGAAGATCATAGAAGCCTTCAAGGGTAATCACTATATGACTATGCAGGTATACTGATATATATATATCACCATATTAAAAAAGGTGTTTGGTCCCAACCTGATCAATTAAATAAAAGATCAACTTAATTATTCTACTCTGAAAATGAAAGAATACAATTGATGATGTCTCGGAATAACATATAAAACATAATAAATATAAACAGATGATTTATAATAAAAATCACATAAAAACTTCCGCGTTTCTCCATCTCCGCACTTCAAGTAAATATACGTCGACAGAATGCAAAATTGTAGTGTTTCGTTAGATGACGCAGGCTAGACATTGTGGTACTATAATTTTGAAATGTATGAAATGTTAATTCACAATATTACTGTACTTCAACTTCAGAAACACGATTTGCGTGTCTTATTGCATGCAATTTCCTTGTTCAAAGTGTCATTAACCACAACAAATAAGGCGGAAGTTTCTTCTCATTATGGTAAGATCGTTTATCCTAAAAAAAAATAATATAAGGACACGACCTGGACTAAGTGTGTGTGTGTATGTAAGGAATCTACATAATTATAAATTGTACTTAAGTAATGCTGTCTTCTTATTGTTGTTTACCGTCAAGGATGGCGATTTCGAAGAGCGCGTTGCACAGGCTCCGAACTCAGCAGCATCTGGTGTCATAATTCGTCACAACTCGGCTGATTCCGTACCCTCATATAACATATATATAGAGGATAGTAGCGGATTCACCCGAGGATTGCCGATTGCTGGTGTCATGAGGCCCACTGGTAACACCAAGCTCCTGACTAGAATAGCTCGTTAAAGAAGTCTATCTTCGTATTTCCGCACTCAGTCACAACTTTGACCAACGTGCTGTTGCATGCACGGCTTATTATTTATTTGCAATTTAAATTCGGAATAAATTTTTAGTAATATCAGTGGCGGATCCAGGGGGGAAGGAGGGGGAGGTAAGAACCCCCTATTATTTGGACGACCAATGCATTTGAATGGGGACATGTAGTTGGAACCCCCCCCCCTTTTTTGTCCTGGGTTAGGAACCCCCTTTTTTTAAATGGCTGGATCCGCCCCTGAATATTACGTAACAGTGGAGTCCCCGGTGTCCGCGATGCAGTGATATTGCGCATTAGCTGATTTCTTCATATCAACACAATAACACAAATAAAATCGTTCCTGTTATTGTTTTAGTCTTCTAAAAGAAGCATTGCATCGGTGTTTTAAAAAAATAAATAATAACTAGAACACACCCGCGAAATCGCGGGTATATACAGCTTGTGGACTGTTGTAGGATGATTTTTTTGTTAAAAGATAGTATGTATGGGAAATTTCATAAAAGGTATCAACAGCCTTCTCCCTTGTTCAAAAGTCCTATATTTGTTTCCTATCTGTTAAATTCGAATATTTTCGTGTGTCTGGCCTCAGACCACAATTATTCTCCTCCTTTGCTACAATGCTGCTTTTGGTAAAAGTCAAATAAAATTAACAATTTGCACCGTTTCAAACATGAAATAAATCTAACTTCTTATATATAGACCATTTTTTGTCTAATAAAATATGCTTCTAGGACACTCCGTCAGTGTTTTTTTTCTTTTGAGAGCCTCATTAAGATGTCAATGGTAGGATATGCATCATGTATAAATGACTAAGGCTAATTTGAGGGGGTAGTCGGAGGGATCCTGATCCCAAAATCCCGCTGAAAACCATGAAATCCAGAGATGCAGAATTGAAAGAAATGCATATCCCGAAATCACGAAATCGAAAAATGTATTCCCGGATCCAGTAAGGATCAATCCCCAAATCCCGACGCCCCAAAAAATGCTCGCCTACGTTTAATCTCTACCTTACTTTCATTTTTACCAAAGCACTATTTTCCCTTTTTACAATAGATTTGTATGCCCTGTTTATGGGCATTATGTTTTCAGGCTAGTCTGCCCGTCCGTTCGCTCGTCCGTCCGTCCGCCCGTCCATGTCTGTCCCGCTTCAGGTTAAAGTTTTTGGTCGAGGTAGTTTTAGATGAAGTTAAGCATGTTTTACTTATTTTAATATATATGCAAGTGGTATGACCCCTTAAGTAGTAAACATTTCAAAGAAAACAGTAGACAGAATGAGGGCCGACATTCTATACTAACATAAAAAGTCCCTGACAGAATACAGATAGTCTCTATATATTGAAGTAGTATAATCGTAGTTTACATGTAGATAAACGCGAAAAATAATTATCTTCTCTAAGGAGGTATAATAGTTGTGGTTCTTGCGATCTAAACACCGTGATATGGAGAACGCTCTGAATGGCTTATTTTTCTCTCTCCATTTTTGTTATCCATCATACGATTGGTTGTACTTGTGTCAAATATTTTACTTATTTTAATATATATATATATACAACTGGTATGACCCCTTAAATAGTAAACATTTCAAAGAAAACAGTAGACAGAATACAGAGAGTCTCTATATATTAAAGTATCATAATCGTAGTTTACATATAGATACACGCGAAAAATAATTATTGTAACGGGAGGTATAATAGTTGTGGTTCATGCGATCTAAGCCCCATACCATGGAGAATGCTCTGATTGGCTTATTTATTTTTCATAATTTAGTTATCTATCATACGATTGGTTGTATTTGTGCATCTTTCAAACCGGAAATCTAATCTATGACTAAAAGTTAGTCCGATGACGGATTCATATCCGGACTCCTTTTTTGTCGTTTTTCTCCCAAAATAACTCAATCTGAATAATCATAAGAATGGATGACAAATGCGACTATGCATGTTACCTATAGGACACAGAGGCATGATGATTGATTTATTGTGGAAGGAAGAGAAGCGACACCAAAAATGAGGTCTTCTCGTTTAATAGTATAGATATATCAGTGATTTAATAGATTTTTGTATGTCGCCTATGTATATTTCTTGGTAAAACTATGTACACATGTTATGCAGTTTTTAGAATATGCGTGAAGCCGTCAATTGTGTACAAATGATTGCTGATGTAGGAAGTAGGTTCCATTGTACTATTGTATGTGGATAAAATGAGAACTTGTAAGAATCTTTAGTTTGTTTGATGATTTGTTTTAAGTGGTTGGTATGCTTATGTCTTGTTGTACTGTCTGATTTAACGAGAAGATCTTTAGGGTAGATTGAATATGTGTTGATGTATGATTTTATAGAAAAGCACTAGCCTTTTTTGTATTCGTCTCAATTGTAATCTAGGCCACTGTAGGTGTTCAAGCATATTTGAGACCGAGCTGGTATTGTGATATCTATTATATGTATAGCGAGCAGCTCTTCGATGGACCCGAAATAACATTAAGGTGCTATGTTATACATATAATTCTGGGAAATCGTTTATGTAAATGATTAGGAATAAGATTGGACCAAGGAATGTGCCCTGTGTCACTCCAGATGTTACCCCAATCGTTTAAGTGATATCTATTAAATGTATAGCGAGCAGCTCTTCAATGGACCCGATGATAACAATTTGGTTGATTTGATTTTTGTTGTGAGGGTCCTAGACACAAGTACTCAAGCTTAGGTCTAACTAACGACATGTTTGCCCTTTCTTTAATTTGTTTTGATGAAACTTTTAGGTTACGTTTTAGAAAATTTAGTTGTCGTTTGCATTTGCTGTTATACTATCTACGTACTTATTACATTTGAGATCTGATTGGATGGTTATGCCTAAATATTGTGTAGCTGGTTTCAGTTTGGAGAATGTCACCATGATGACGTATATAGTCATGGTTAACTGGTTTCTCTTTTTTTTTGTGCTTCTTAGTATGAATCATTTGTCTGGATGGAATGACATTAACCAGTCTTTTTCCTATTGTGCCGCTGAATCTTAATCCTGTTGTAATTTGGATGCATCATTTTAGTGTTTGATGTTTCTATAGATGATGCTGTCATCGGCAAATAACCCTAAGGTGCTATGTTATACATATTCTGGGAAATCGGTTATGTGAATGATTAGGAATAAGATTGGACCAAGGAATATGCCCTGCGTCACTCCAGATGATACCCCAATCGCTCAAGATTGTTCTCCATCTAACATGATCGACTGTTTGTGTACGTTCGTGTAAAAAAAATCCCCAAAATAGGAGTTGTATACATGAAGTTCCAACAACAAAAAACACCATGACGGGTTATCGCAACCAGTTAAGGTAGATTCATGGTACACATACCGCCATCTTGGATTTTCAAATCGCAGTACACAATCGGTCATGATTGCCACTTGTTTTAAACGAAGACCGTATTTTAAAATCTTATTTCTTTCGAAAATGGTTTACTTTTATAAATTGTGACTTGGATGGAGGGTTGCCTCATTGGCACTCATACCACATTTTCTTATATCTATTTGTAACTTAATGACGTTTACTATAGAGAAACCCTTACCGAAAAATAAGCCCTGCGGCAATCATTTGCCACAAGTTTGCAGCAAACTGTTGATTGCCGCAAGGTTGCAGCAAACATTTGCTGCAAACTTGCCACAAACATTTGCTGCAAACTTGCCACAAACATTTTACCATGCAAATGAAGGTTGCGGCAAGGTTGCTGCAAACATAATTATGTAAATTAGCTTTTGCGGCAATTGTTTGCTGCAAACTTGCAGGAAACTACACATATACCAATGACATGTGTGCAGACACATTCAATTAATCTCTTTCAAATTACACAGCAAAATTTGAAAAAAGAAGTCGTGCCTGTATACAAACAGTCTTTGAAAGAATACATGCAAACTTTATGTGTTACATATTTGTTTTTTGTTCATTTTTTTAATACAAATAAAATAGTTAGTTTTCTCGTTTGAATTGTTTTACATTGTCATATCGGGGCCTTTTATAGCTGACTATGCGGTATGGGCTTTGCTCGTTGTTGAAGGCCGTACGGTGACCTGTAGTTGTTAATGTCTGTGACATTTTGGTCTCTTGTGGACAGTTGTCTCATTGGCAATCATACCACATCTTCTTTTTTATATTATAAGATTTAAGGAAATACATACATAGATATAGGAAGATGTGGTATGAGTGCATTTTTTTTTGTAAAAGGGTGCAGCGGTCATTCTCAAATGACATCATATTCCTGTATTAAGAAATAAAAGAGGATAAATCTCAAATGTGTATTGGGTATAAAGCTAGGTAATAATGCCATTACAGAATTGAACTTAATTTCAATAAACGGTAAAGTATACATTAAATCAGTTACAAAATGCAAACTTATAATAGGTAAAGTTTTTCAAACACACATACTTAAGGCCAATCAATTGAAATATAGAACTCTGATTTCATTATAATAGCTCATATGCAGTATAACAAAATCAGAGATCTATATTTTAATTAGATTGGAGAAAGGCCACCTGATCACCAAGTGTTTTCATACGATTAACAAGAAGAAAAAAATGTGTGTGGTACCGGAATACGCCAATAACATAGAAACTCAATGATAAAGAATTAAAAGTCATCTAAAGGGCAATCCAGAGTCTTCGATCAACAATAGAAATATGTCAAGATCTAAATCATCACAAGTCTTAAAAAAGTTGTGAAAAGATTCATCAGAAACTGCACTTATGATACGGTAACATTATTTTATAATTGTATTGCATGCCTATATGTGACCAAAAGTATATACATGTATAAGAATAAATAGATGTGGTATGAATGCCAGTGGTCTAACTTTCCACAAAATACCAATTACACAAAACAATAAAAAAAAATATAGCTAGGTCACCATACGACCTTGAACATTTCAAGTAAAACCCATACCGTAGTCAGCTTTAAAAATTTGTAAGGGTTCCGCGGAACCCAGTGTCTCGCCTACTTTTGCTGTAAATCGCAGGCTCAGCAAAAATGAGGAAAAAAATCAATAAAAGTATTCCTCTTGATACTATCTGATGATTGTAAGAAGCTTCTGTTCAAGTTTGTTAAAAATCTAGGATAGTAAATGAATCTAATAAATGTTTTGAAATCTTTAACTACAGACTGTATGTAATGTTAACTGGAAGAAAATCTAAGTCCATTTAAAAGTAAAATACAGAAAAAATGGAGTTATCTTTTACAAAATTTACTTCTGGATACTATCTTTTGATCATAAATAAGCTTCTGTCCAAGTTTGGTACAAACCAAGGATAGTTTAAGAAAGGTATTAAAATTTTAAACACTTTAACCACATAGTGAATGTTATGATTCTCCCCAGAAAAACTAAGTCCATTTAAAAGTATAATATGGAAAAAATGGATTTATTTTTTACAAAATTTATTTCTGGACACTATCTTATCATCATAAACAAGCTTCTGTCCAAGTTTGGTACAAACCAAGGATAGTTTAAGAAAGTTATTAAAATTGTAAAAACTTTAACCACAGAGTGAATGTAATGTTTCCACGCAGTAAAAACTAAGTCCATTTATAAGTAAAATACGGAAAAAATGGAATTTAATTTTTACAAAATTTACTTCTGGATACTATCTTATGATCATAAACAAGCTGCTGTCCAAGTTTGGTAGAAATGCAGTATAGTTTAAGAAAGTTATTGAAATTTTAAAAACTTTAACCACAGAGTGAATATTTGTTGACGCCGCCGACGACACCGACGACGACGGTAAGTAGGATCGCTTAGTCTCGCTTTTTCGACTAAAGTCGAAGGCTCGACAAAAATGTAAACCGAAATAAACTAGAAAAATTAACTGCATAATTTAGGAACAACGTAATGAAAGTAAACCAATTTGATGAAATTTGTAACACAGCAACACACGATAGCCACTGAAATTACAGGTTCCTGACTTGTGGCAGGCACATATACTACAGTATCATGTGGCGGGGTTTAATTTGTTTGAATGCATACAATCCTTTTGATATCATATTTCATTAGGAGTATCAAATGTTTTAAAATCGAAAACAAAACAAGTCAGTCGAAGTTCCAAAAATCAGAGAATTGATTTATATAGAAAAAAATTTAAAAAAAAAATCACGGCGCTATTTTTCAAACTGCATGCAGTGCAAAATTCTCTAATTTCTAAAAGGCATATACTTTAAGAAGTAAATCACCATTATCTGAACGGGAAAATTATAAACAGACGATAGAATAGGATTATATCCACAGTGTAGTTCCTTATAAAGAATCGTTAGTTGCACCCCCCCCCCCCTTCTCAACTTTCCCCCGGTCTGAAACTATCTTACATGTAGATGAATTTGATTTAATTTTAGATTGAAGTTTTAAGTTTTCCTGCTCTTCAGAGTTTAAAACATTGGGATTTGTTATTTATTATTCTAACTGTGAGTACCACTAATTAGATATAGTTCTAATATTACGTTTACGTTCATATACTTGTAGCTGACATTTAATAAGCTTATAAATTGCAATTTTATATTTCTATCACCTGGTTCTTTGGTATTGCTGATGGACTGTACAATGTAATAAGTAGTTTGATATTGACCCTTGAGGAATATTCGTAGCAATAAGACATAAAAACGTGTTGAAATCTAAGTTTGACTATTGGTGCGTAGGTGTACCTTATATATAATTAAATTATATTGTTATGATGTCCTTGTTTAGATGAAATTATATCTATAGTTCGTCAACGTCAAACATATTTTGATTTTCAATATTTGTCTAAATGCAAATGAAGTGGAAATTGGTTTGATAATGGTCCTGTAATTTAATAATTAATCCCAGTGGTCATCTTGCACAGTAAATCAGCAACAAAGTAGCAACACTTGTTGGTCAGCACCTCATTAGGAACATTCATCCCATGTTTAGTTTCATTACATTCAGTGGTTCTCTAAAAGAAGAAGTTTGTATGTATTTCACATAGGGTCCTATGCAAACTAAGTCCCCCGCTGGCGGCCATCTTGGATAATGGATCGGCTACAAAGTAACAACACTTGGTCAGCACCTCATAAGGAACATTCGTGCTATGTTTGGTTTCATTCCATTCAATGGTTCTCTAAAAGAAGACATTTGTATTTATTTCCAAACGGTCCTAAAACACTGGACACTTTTAATTTGCAAAACACTCATTTGCAAATCCGCCCCCGCCTCAAACAAAAGCTACAATATAATGTATATAGCCAAAATGTGCGGAATTACATGGGATTCAATAATTTCATTGGTTTTCTACTGTTTCTTTAATATTTATTTTGCAATTTGAATTATAAAACCTGGGATTTTAAATATCCCATGGGACAGGGCAAAATCCCATGGGATTTACCATGATCCCATGGGATTTTGGTTAAATCCCATGGGATTTTTTTTTGTCCCATGGGATAATTGTAGTCCCATGGGATATTTGTTGTCCCATGGGACAAAAAAAATCCCATGGGATTTTTATTATCCCATGGGATTTTCAATATCCCATGGGACAAAATAAAATCCTATGGGATTAAAATTATAAATATATAAATATAAAGTTATGTGTACCATATGTTACAATGAATGCTGTTTGGTAGTAAAATGTTTTAAATGTATACAAGTTTTTTTTATATTTTTGTCGAGCCTTCGACTTTAGTCGAAAAAGCGAGACATAGCGATCCTACTTTCCGTCGGCGTCGGCGTCGTCGTCGGCGGCGTCCACAAATATTCACTCTGTGGTTAAAGTTTTTAAAATTTTAATATTTTTCTTAAACTATACTGGATTTCTACCAAACTTGGACAGAAGCTTGTTTATGATCATCAGATAGTATCCAGAAGTGAATTTTGTAAAAATAAAATTCCATTTTTTCAGTATTTTACTTATAAATGGACTTAGTTTTTCTGCCGGGAAACATTACATTCACTCTGTGGTTAAAGTTTTTAAAATTTGAATAACTTTCGTAAACTATCCTGGGTTTGTACCAAACTTGGACAGAAGCTTGTTTATGATCATAAGATAGTATCCAGAAGTAAATTTTTAAAAAATAAATTTCCATTTTTTCCGTATTTTACTTATAAATGGACTTAGTTTTTCTGCCGGGAAACATTACATTCACTCTGTGGTTAAAGTTTTTGAAATTTTAATAACTTTCTTAAACTATACTTGATTTCTACCAAACTTGGACAGAAGCTTGTTTATGATCATAAGATAGTATCCAGAAGTAAATTTTTTTTAAATAAATTTCAATTTTTTCAGTATTTTACTTTTAAATGGACTTAGATTTTCTGCCAGGAAACAACACATGCACTTTGTAGTTAAAGTTTGAATTTTTTTAATAACTTTCTTCTTTCCTATACCATTTTGGATTTGTACCAAACTTGGACAGAAGCTTTTTTATGATCAAAAGCTAGTATCGAGAAGGAAATTTTGTTAAAATTTTGTACCTGTGTATCTGTATTTTACTTATAAATGGACTTAGTTTTTCTTCCAGTTAACATTACATACAGTCTGCAGTTAAAGTTTTAAAACATTTATTAGATTCATAAACTATCTTGGATTTTTACCAAACCTGGACAGAAGCTTTTTACGATCAAAAGATAGTATCAACAGGAATAATTTTATTGATTTTTTTCCTCATTTTTGTTGAGCCTGTGATTAACAGCAAAAGTAAGCGAGACACTGGGTTCCGCGGAACCCTTACGAATTTTTTATATATACATATATATATTTTTTTTTTAATTTTGTCACAAACATGTTTTTTATTTGTTTATATGACAATAAAGATTATTCTTATTTTGGAATGTATAATAATATTTACAGTCAAAGAATAAAGTCCTTTCACTGAAAGAAAATGATGAAATGTCTAAATAAATGAAAAAATATTGTTTTGAAATCTTCGTCTTGTTTATTCTATTAGGCAGCAACCATTTGAATTTCGGGAGGGGGGGGGGGCTATGTTTTTTTTTGGAAAAAAAAGTTTGGTGAAAAAAATAATTTGTTTTGGAAGCTGAGAACAAAAAAATGTTTGTTTCACCCTCAGCTGCCACTATGTGTAATGCTAAAATTGAAAGAAAAAAATGAAAAGTAGAACTGAAAAAATATTCTAGATTCTGACTGAATAGTTTACTCTTTTCATGAGGTAAGATTTTCTTTGTTATAGTTTCATTGCAATACTTGTATATGCAAACAATTTGAATTATATATACCTTTGTGGTGTACATAATAATATGCTTATATTTGCAAATTTATCATATAAACACTTTTTGTTAAAGTTTTTGTTTTCTTTATTCACAACTTGCTATATACAATTATTCAGTCCACTATATAAGAGTGAAGTCAATAATTAGTTTCATTCACTAGAATATTTCTGCAATTCTTTGACAAAACATTTTTTTCAATCTGTTCTTCAAAGATCTTCCTCTGTACATCTTTATTGAATGGAGCGATTCAAATGAGAAGACAAAGCAAGTTTATTTGGACAACAACATTCTAATATTTCGTTCTTTCATTCCATCTTTCAATTGATAATTACATTGTTGTATTTATATGATCAAGTTCTTGTGCATCAATGATTGTGATGATATGACTCCTTTTTGTTTATAGTCATCATGTCGAAATTTCCTCTTTCAAATAAATGTAGGAAAAAACACGTTCCATTTCAAATTAATAAGAAAGTCGCACTAAGGAGAAAAATTTCAGCTTTAAGTTTTCCGTTCAGTAATGATCTGTGAATGATGACCATGAAAATCAAGATGTCTGACCTACAAATACACAAACTCAAAAATTATCAGTGAAGAGATCAATAAAATGGCTATTTTATTATATAAACTTTCATTTGAATTTTCAAGTACTAAATTACAGAAATCGCTTTACTTTTATAATAGTTTAGTTAAAGTACAGCTTATTTAAAAATTATAATAAACAAGAATTCATCCAAAGTACACAAATGCCCCACTTGCACATTTTCCATGTTCAATGGACCATGAAATTGAATAAAATATAATAAGGCATTAAAATTAGAAAGATAATATCATAAGGAACATGTGTACTAAGTTTCAAGTTGATTGGACTTCAACGTCATCAAAAACTACCTTGACCAAAAACTTTAACCTGAAACATGCACTTGCATTTTCTATATTCAGTGGACCGTGAAATTTGGGTCAAAAGTTTAATTTGGTTTGAAAATTAGAAAGATCATATCATAAGGAACATGTGTACTAAGTTTCAAGTTGATTGGACTTCAACTTCATCAAAAACTACCTTGACCAAAAACTTTAACCTGAAGCGGGACAGATGGACAAACGGACAGACGGACGAACGAACGAACGGACAGACGAACGAACGAACAGACGGACGAACGAACAGACGGACGCACAGACCAGAAAATATAATGCCCCTCTACTATCGTAGGTGGGGCATAATATTAAAGGCCACAGATGAGTTAAAAAAAATATTACATTTCTAATGCCAAAAAATTGCATTTTTGCACCAAAGGGAGATAATTTGGAGCTTTTTCAATGATATATACATTTTAAAAGTCATCTGGGGCCAAACCGAATTGATTGTTTTGAATGATTTGGTGTACCAAATGATAAAGTTATAAATAAAATGAGTCATGAAAAAAAAATATTAAATATTTTTCTGAAATTGTTATACCCTAGAGCCTCCTTAAATGTCATTTGATCTCTATTGGAGAAATGTCTCATTGGAAATCAGACTGTTAAGTGTTTCTTAATTTTATATCATCCCGGCCATATTATACCTGTCCAATATCAGGAGCTTGTATATAGTTCAGTGGTTGATGTTGGTTCATATCTGTCTTTTTTATTTTTCATAATTTTTTGTTTTTATAAATTAGTCTGGTATATTTGAAGTTTGAATTGATGCTCTGTTTCAAGTTTGGTTAGTGTTGTCTTTTATAGATTACTATAACATGTATAGGGTATGGGTTTTCTCATTACTTACACATGTTACAGGTCATCACTGGCCTCTAATAAGTAATTACAATGCTTACATCCACTAAATTGAACTCTGATGGATAGTTTTCTCATTCATCATACCACATCTTATTTTAATAAATATTAAATCATTATTCAAGGACAAAAACTTTTATAACAGTGGACTTACCATTTAGGCTTTGTTGACCTCTGTAAATCTTATTTTGTTGATAATTTCTTCTGTTTATAGTTTCCCCTTTATCTTTAATGTTCTTGCCCTACACATAACAGGGTAAACATCATTTAATGACAAAAATAACTACTATATCATAATTAGTAGGCAACTGAAAATTTTGCCTTATTTGTATATAACATCAACTTACTCATCATTCTTGCTGTTCAATATCATGAATATTATCATTATTCTATGAATCAGAGGTCACAGTAAAATTAACCTTGGCAGGCAGACCTTATATGATACCTTGTAGTCATTCCATACAAAATGTACAACAACAAGTAGACCTATTCTTAGAAAAACTGATAAAATGACAAAACCAGGAAAACTGATCATTGACCAAAGAACAATAAAATGCAGTCATGGTTTATATATGAATCTGCCATTCAGACATGCACACCTTACCAAGCTTACAATTGTTTCATATCTACCAAATATAATCTACCTGTAACTTTAAACATATGATAAACTGACAAAACAATGCAGTGTTTCATTGACCAATGAACCATGAAAATGAGGTAAAGTTCATATAAAATATGGCAGACAGATATGTGCATCTTACAATTATTTCATTCACTAAATAAAGGGGCCTTATTGCTTACAGTATCCGAAAAATAGACCAAATCACAAAAACTAAACATTTTCAAAGTTCCTTATAATACCCTGCCAATTTGTTATGGATGTGCCTGTTCCAAGTCAGGATCCTATAATTCAGTGATTGTCATTTGTTTATGTGAAACATATCTGTTTTTCATTTTTTTTGTACATAATTAGGTTGTTAGTTTTCAACTTTCAACTTGGCTATCATGTGTAAAATCATACAAGTGTTCGGAAAACAGGAAGTTGTGGAGTGATGAATCCGAAAATGCATCACACGGTATAGCTGACTTATTTAACCCTGAAACCAAATTTCAGAAATCCTTCTATTGTAGTTCCTGAGGAAAATGGGACGAAAAATATTCATTGGACGGACGGACTGACGCAAGGATGGATGGACAGACAGGGGTAAAACAGTATACCCCCCTTTTTTAAAGTGGGGGTATAACTTTAATACCGGGGTATAAAAACCCTTGCAAGATGTCAAAACAAAAAGAAGTAACCTAATTCTTACTTGTTAGGGGCTATTTATTTATTGTCCGTTATACATATAACAATACAACATAAGCTCTGTAGAGCTTTTATCCGACATACATATATGACAAACACAATACATTTGTACATGAAACATAAAGCTCATCACTGAGATAGTAGTCTCAGATAGAGGGAGACGGGGTCAAACAAACTCCCCTATTCAATCTAAATGTAGGACAGAAAGTCACATTTAAAAAGTCGCACACTGTCACAGGACAAAAAGTCACAATTTAGTTTTAAGATTATTTTTCTTTGAACAAGAAAACACTCTTTTTGTATTTTTCTTGAAGTTTTCTACATGAACATGATTTAGCAACTTTGTAATTAAAATTTATTAAAAACAAATAAATCAGTGCTTTAGGTTTGCACACATTAGTATTAACCATTACATTTGCACACAAAAATCATTATGTACAATGTGTGCAGCTTTTGATTACATTTGCACGCATTTTTTGACATGTAAATATAAAAAAAAGATATGGTATGATTGCCTTTTACAGCTGACTATACGGTGTGGGCTTTACTTCAGCTTTGCTCATTGTTGAAGGCTGTATGGTGACCTATGGTTGTTAATGTCTGTGTCATTATGGTCTCTTGTGGACAGTTGTCTCATTGGCAATCATACCACATCTTCTTTTTTATATTATGAACAATTTAATTTCCTTAAATCAGGGTTGGCAAAAACCTGGGTTTTATGGGTATTGCCCAGCCCAGTGGGAAATACTGGGAAAACCCGGGTTTTACTGGGTTTTAGTGGGTAATACTGGGCAATACTGGGTAATATAAAATACTTGTCTGAATTTTAAAGAGGATTCAGTGATAAACACAAATGTTATACATACATGACATATAATGAGATATTTATACCCTATTTTGTTAGTATAGCATTTGTCTAGATTGGCAAACTGTAAATATAGAGCAAAAAAATTTTGTTTTCTTCAAATAAATATAACTCCTAATTCTAACATGACGTCCTTCAAACGCTTTGAGTACACACCCGTGGTAAAATTTGAATATATTGCATGGGCTGTTCTGATCGTACTCCCACGTCGTATGCTTTTTTATGAATGAGTTTCGCGACGTCATAATACGATGACGTTAGAATATGAGCATTTGACTGGAAAATACACGCTTGAAAAACCGAAAATCATCACAACATGGCAACGTAAACAAACGATGCTAAAATGTGTTATAAGCCATATTTGTTTAAACATTTAAGACATATAAGTAAATTATCATTTAAAATAATTCAAAACTATCTATATGCGTTATTTTAAATAGTTTAAGCATGTCACTAATTCAGTTTGCTCCTTTCTTTTACGCCAATTTAATAGTGCGTTTATTTATGGGAATGGCAAATATTTGCCTCCACCTAGAGCGCTTCGATCCAAAAGAATTGCCGTATTTGACCTATTAGAATCGAAATAATTCATGGGGGCTTGAATATATCTAGATTTTACCACGGGTTGTCCCTTTATGCCGATATTTTACCCCTCGCTATCGCTCAGGGTAAAATATTTGTCATAAAGGGCCAACCCATGGTAAAATCACGATATATTCAAGCCCCCATGAATTATTTCTTAATTTAACATTGTTTAAGAATTAACAATTACTTGTAAGAAAAATTACATTTAAATAATGTCACTAATTAATTAGTAATTATTCAGATTAGAACACATTTGTTTATGTAACAATAATCAGCACTCATAATTCTATAAGTTTTATTGGCATGACCCCTTAGGGTGTTTATTTAGCAATATGAATGTATAACAAATAAAATTAACAAGTCACTTAAACCAGAGACATATAATACAATTGTATTATATGTCTCTGCTTAAACACTGCAATAAAATGCATGTTTCAAAGTTTGGATTATTAAATCAATGCTTGGTAATTAAAAAAGGTATCTTTAAATGTACATTTCTTCTGTTCTGCCAAATATAGAATTAATAGAGAAGAGAATGAAATTGACATTTCAATCCTCTAGAAATGACTGTCAATGGTTATCTGTATAAAAAATATATATTTAGCTGTTATACTATGAAACTGTACCAAGTCTTTACTATTTAATGTTAAAATCAGCATAGAAAATCATATTGCCCAGTATTGCCCACTATTACCAATTTCTGGGAGTATTGCCCCGCCCGGGAAAACCTGGGTTTTCCCACCAGGGAATTCCCGGGCGGGTAATTCTTTGCCAACCCTGCCTTAAATTAAAAATGAATATATGTAATAAAAAGAAGATATTTCAAAATCTTTTTTCATTTTACATTCAAACAATTGACAACAAATTGTTTGTGACTTTTTGTCCTATCAACTTTGTTACTTTATGTCTGAGTCTGACATGTGTCTGACTTTTTGTCCTGTGACTTTTTGTCGGAATGTCCTGTGACTTTCTGTTCGTTTACCTTCCATCTTATTCAGTGAGCTGAATAATTGTTTTTTGCAGAAGTCCGGGGAATGTTAAAAAATCACATGTGCAAATTAAGAGTCAACACTTACACAGGGACTACACAATACTTTTTCAGAATGTCAGCAAAAAAGGATCAGTGGTGACAGGGGAGTGCTGACCGATGAATTGATCCTGAATCAGATAAGATTTTCCCGGTACATCTAAACACCGCTCAGGAGGACCTTCTGAGTGCACACATGCGGGGCATACAAAGTGCACTCATGACAGACCCTATATATTCGTCGTATCTGCACACATGATGGATGTATATATTCATTATAGATCGATCGATATACACTTCTCATTTTAGAGTTAAATTTGCAAGTAACGGCCGGGGAACCTCTTAAGATTTTATATAATAATGCTACAAAAATATATTATTTCCCCCAATTTTCGCATTTTTTTCGCTATAATTATTAAATCGTTAGGCGACTTTTAGTGAATATATATGATGACGAGGGCCTCACGAATAAATATAAATATGAAATATACTCACTAGTATAGATTCATTAAGTTTACATTTGACAATATAAATGATATTGTTTTTTAAGTAACAAAAACAGACTGAACCAAAATGTCAGCATGGCTAAAGGATAGAGGATTGCCTCTTGAAGACCAAGTGCATTTATCCCTTTTCTAAGGTCCTTAACAAATGAATGTGGAGAATGACCATACAGGAGCTCATCACATATCTCAGGTGTCAGAAATGAAGGTAATGGACCATTCTGCAAAATACTAAGAGCTGAAAAAAAAAGTAATTATTTAAAAAAACAATATAAGAATGATACCATTGTCAAGTTCAATAAAACAAACAGACAAAGGCAAAAAATAAAATTTAAATTGTTTGAAGTTGCCTACCCACCATAAAAAAAAGCCTACCAGAAAAAAAATTATGAAACAACTGATTTCAAATGTCTTTAAAAGAAATTCTCCTGATCTTATATTGTTTTTTACTAAAATATGCAACTAATTTTGTTGACAAACTAAAAACTATCCCTTCCTACCTACAAAACCCTACAAGGCATGAGTGGGCAACATCAAACAAAGAAGTAAATGTCTGTTGTGTATTATACACCAAATATATATATATAAATGCCTGTTTTTAATTATCCTTATTACAATATAAACCATCTTTAATACTAATATAACACGGTCCAATTTGTCAGACGTTAAACGGTAAAAGAACAAATCAAAGAATTAAACTTTATATATATATATATATATATCTAATATCAGGAACAAAATGAATATATGACCAAATTAATGGTCGTTTAAAAAGGAATGACTGTTATTTTTTTTCAAAATAGAAATAAACATTGATAAAGACGTAACCAAATTTCTTTCCAGTTCATTCATTCATTTGTGCATACATGTATTCCAACTGATATTTTATCGTGTGTTTTTCTATGTTGTCATGTGATGCTACTGTGTAAGAAAAAGGGAGAAGGTTTGGTACCATTAAAACTTTTAATCCCGCTGCAAATGTTTTGCACCTGTTCTAAGTCAGGAATCTGATGTACAGTAGTTGTGGTTTGTTAATGTAATTTATACGCGTTTATCGTTTTTTTATATAGATTAGACTTTTGGTTTTCCCGTTTGATTATGGTTTTACACTAGTAATTTTGGGGCCCTTTAAAGCTTGTTGTTCGGTGTGAGCCAAGGCTCCATGTTGAAGACCGTAAATTGATCTATAATGGTTTACTTTTATAAAATGTTATTTGGATGGAGAGTTGTCTCATTGGCACTCACACCACATCTTCATATATCTATGTTCACAGACATTAGAACATTTTTGAAATGTGTACTTGAATATCTTACATGTATCTGTCCACTTTCTATTTTGACTTTAAAATCATGTAATAAATTACTTGTAAATCTCAACTTGGTGAACATTATATATATTTTTTTTGATCTATAGTAGATAATCTAAAATATATTTTTGTTGTGTTAACAAAATCTTATATGTTTCATCAATGAACACATTTACTTATTTCTTCATAAAACTGAACCTCCAATGTAAGTCTCAGGTTTGTTAATGCCCTAATTTCTTTCCAGTATGTTATGTCTATCAATCACCACATAGTTAGTTTCCCCCTCTATTGTCGAGTCTATTGCCTCAATATCCAATGGACGGCCCTGTACAAGAATGCACTGTATGTATCTTAATACATCAACTGGGTTTTCCATGTTGTTTTCGTTACAATACCTAATGGCATACTAAAGGATTTCTTCTAATTGCATACTGCGCAACATGTCAGTTGACATATATTGCCGTTATTGGCAGTTACAACAGTTTCAGATGCATGTGGTTTTTGTTCTTCGGAATAGATTACATCTTGAGTAAGTATTGTGCTTTCTGATTCGGCTGAGAGCTGAGAAAGGAAACTAATAACTGGCAAGCTTTCATCACTTAGCACAACTAAATTCTGTGTGTTATTGGAAGTACGTATATTCTGCTCTGCATTTGGTTGAGGACCATTATTGTTGTCATAATTATTGTCAACTGTTGGTGTGTTAAACTGTACACCTACTGCATTGTGATCTGTTGATTCTGAATCATTTGCATCAACATCATTGATTGTGTTTCCTTCACATGTTTTTGAATGTTCTCTTAGGATACACACAGCAAAGAAATGTTCAGAAACTTCATCCAATGCTTTTGTTGATAGGTTTTTTTGAATGGGTCTAATGAAAACTTTAGCCTGACCAATCATGGTTTTTAAGCTTTCAACATTCCGACGGCCATTAATAGGCTGCAACTGCCTACAGTTACTCTGACATCTTAGGAGCTCAAAACCACCGGCTTCACACAATTTGGGAAAAGCTGTAAGTAACTTGTCTTTTACTGTCTCCTCCTCTTCATGTACATGTACCTCAAATTGTACACGTTTTGGTCCCAAACCAGCTTTGACGAGTTCATTTTTTTCTACAGCAGTTAGGTACCTTTCAGTATCTTTATCTGACAAGCAAACAAAGGTTCTTGTCCATGTCCTCTCATTGTTTTGTTTCTTTTTTTCCCCAATCACTTTTCTTGATTGTGATGTGTTGGACCCAGATCTTGATGGTTGAAATAATATATTTCTTTCAAACAGATGATCTTGTCCTTTATCACTAACTGAAATTAATTAATAATAGATGTTTTATTTTAATAAAAAAACAATTCAATTCAGTTATACAGACAACAGTGTACCATAATATGTCAAAAAAAAGAAGGTATAAAATCAAATGTAGGACATAAAAATCACAGGACAAAAAGTAATGTACAAAATGTCACAATTCAGTTTTGAGAATATATTTCTTTGAATAACAAAAAACTAATTTTCAAGATATTTTTGATGTTTTTCTTGAACTAATATATATATATAAAGCAACTGTCAGTGGTGAATCCAGAAATGTTCATAAGGGGGCCCACTGACAGCCTAAGAGGGGGCCCGCTCCAGTGCTTCAGTAATAGTGATTCCTTATATAGTCAATCAATTTTTTTCCCAAAAAAGGGGGGCCCAGGCCCCCAGAAAAAAACCCTCTAAATCCGCCTCGGACTTGGTAATTAAGATTTATTCAACTTATATCAATAATGAGCAAGTTATTGTTATGAAAACAAAATGTCAAAGTGGATTATATGTTACTTGAACAGCTTCATGTTGCTTAGAACCAATCCTGTTTTGCATACATGTGTACGTTTGCCAGGATGTAGGTTTTATAATAAAACAAAATAGGACACATGCAAATTAGGATCCTTTTTAAAAAAAAAAGTCACTAAGACTGAGGGCAGGGAGTCATCTGATCATAGGGAACATGTGAACTAAGTTTCAAGTTGATTGGACGAATCAACATCATCAAAAACTTTAACCTGAAGCTGGAGAGACAGATGAACGAACAAAGAAAGGACACACTGACCAGAAAACATAATGCAAGTACCCAAATGTACACACAATGTGAAACTTCAAATCAGAAGATGTTACCAAATTAAAACTAGATGTGTCAAAATGACACGAATGGCCCTGTTCCAAAAATCTGAAAAATCTGCAATTTCAACAACACAGGCGGACACAAACAAGATGGTAGTCTCACATATACTAAATCTGCTCAAAATCTTAAGGCCTTAAAAACTAGAGGCTCAAAAGAGCATGTGTCTCTAGTCTTATCTTGGTCTATGTGAATACACAAGGACACGCATGGATTCAAGACAAAATTGTGTTTTAGTGAAGGTGATGTTTTTGTGGATCTTACTTTACTGAACATTCTTGCTGCTTACAATTGTCTCTATCTATAATGAACTTGGCCCAGTAGTTAAAGTGGAAAATGTTAATAAAAATTTACAAATTATATGAAGTTTTTTAAAAATTGACTATACAGGACAATAACTCCTTAGGAATGTTAGGGGGTGAATTGACCATTTTGGTCATGTGGACTTATTTTTAGGTCTAACTTTGCTGTACTGTTTATTGCTGTTTACAGTTTATTTCTATCTATAATAATGATCAAGATAATAACCAAAAACGGCAAAATTGCCTTAAAATTACCAATTCTGGGGCAGCAACCCAGCAACGGGTTGTCTGATTCATCTGGAAATTTCAGGGCAGATAATCCTTAAACTGATAAACATTTTTACCCCATGTAAGATTTGCTCTAAATGCTTTGGTTTCAGAGATATAAGCCTAAAACTGCATTTCATCCCTATGTTCTATTTTTAGCCATGGTGGCCATCTTGGTTGGTTGGCTGGGTCACTGGACAAGTTTTGTTACATTTGGCTCAGTAGTTTCAAAGGAGAAAATTTTTGTAAAAGTTAACGATAGACGCCAAGTGTCGTCTACTCCATTTGTCATTTTTGATAGAAAAATGTTTTGAAAAGAAATCAAATGAGAAAAGCAATACACATGTCCTTTGTCTTAATTGCTACAATAACATCAAGTTACATCCCAGCTCTACCAGGACAAAAGTTGCAGGCTCTACAAACATACCCCTGAACCAGGACGACTGGATACCAAATGTCTGTAATTTAACATTTCTAAAGGAAGCAAGATATTTTCATAAGTGGAGCAAGTTGGCAGACTTTTATTCAGAGGATTTTTAATAAACCGTTCTGGGTGTTCTATTAATAAACTAGATTTTATGAATTGCAACTGGTTTTTCATCTAATATAAAACAGCTGGGATGTAAAAAAGTTATTCCATTCGACGAATGGGGTGATCTTACACTGACATGCCAATTCAGTGGCGGATCCAGAACTTTTCATAAGTTGGGGGCCGACTGACTGAACTAAGGGGGCCCGCTTCAGTCATGCTTCAGTGATTCCTTATATAATCAACCAAATTTTTCCTACGAAAAGGGGGGGGGGGGCAGGATCCACCTCTGCGCCAAGTCCGAATGGTATAACTATTCCTTATCACCTTAAAGGGGCACTAGCTGTGAAATTCATGGTCACCGATTTGACTCAAATTCTCATATGTAAAACATTTATCCAAACTATCAAAAGTCTAAAATAAACAGTTTACAGAGCATGGGGTTGATAATATATAGGTTCGTTTCGTATGTATTTAAGTCCAGACGCCATCTAATTAACTATCCATTTGACCTCAGCTGACCATATAAGCAATGTAAACATAAATAAAGATATGAATAGATTAAACCAACACGTGCAATTGAATTTTGATAGGTCTGTTTGATTTTATTTTATAGATTAAAAATAGATGTTTCTCATTGTTTTTAACCGTATTAGAATGATTTAAAGTGCATCGAATTGGTAATCAAATGATTTACCGTAGTTTCATTTTAATTGTTGACATTCTTTTTCTTTAAATAACCAGGACACGTACAATGCATGCGTTGTCAATCTCTAGCTAGGGGTTAAATTGAAGTTCACATGATGATGATTAAAGAGGTCAACTCATTCACTTGCAAGTGAATAACTAATTATCAATGTTTCTTATCGTAATTTGACAAAATTGAACCTTTTTGGCTGCAAAGCGAATTGTTATTTCACTATTTCACTTTCATTATTGATTGAAAAAAAAAATCAAACTTAAATTTTTGATATATCTCGTAGCTAGTGCCCCTTTAAACTTTGTACACACGTCAGACTAGACAGTTACAGACCCCAGAATATACAAGCTTTATAAATTATTGTAAATAGTGAACACCTGTTGAAAACTAACATTGTCTTTAATTTCCTTTAATCTTCAGTTCTGCATAAACTGAAAAATATGGTTAAACTAAAGGCAATACACAAAATGAAATTATGTAAAATATTTCGTTATAATTACGTTTTGGGGAATTTCCTCTTGTTTGATTTAAATGATTTCAGTTTATTCAAGGATTTGTATAGTAAAAACTAATATAGTATATATACAAATCCTTGGGTCACTGTTTCTCACAAATTTTGTCTATTTTTTTTTTTGACAATATCATGCACAAATAATGCTATTGCATCCAGCATGATCCAGTCAGTTTATACATATAAAGACAAATAGAGTGGGTCTAATTGGGGTCTAAGTGTGACGCGGGATTGCTGATTTTTTGTAAGCGTGACAAGTGAGTCAAATTATTGTGCCGTGAAAACGGGAAATGAAGTCTAGCGGGATACGGGAAATTACAAAAAAAATAAAATTGCTTAATTACGTAAATAATGTAAGCAGGATACGGGAATCTGACAAAACAATAAGCGGGCTCCGGGGTTCAGAACCCCCGAATGAGACCCCCAATAGAGTGTTTAAAATTTTTTAAGACAATATAATACTGTCTACAATTGTTCTAAAACAGAAGAGAAAATTATATCATGACAGGGAAAACGTAATATTTACTGTAATACATATATATTGTAATAACTGGAACAAATATAACATTTAATAATTTTTACAACCTGGAATTTACATTGCCAACAGAAGAAATAAGTCAACTACAGATGGATGTAAACTTTATTGGATGATGGCCTGCAACAGAAATATTATTGACTTTATGAACATTTATTTGAATTGGACATACTGTTATATTTGCAACTTTTTAACTTTATGCATTTTGTTTGGCAAGTGGCCCTTCCACCATTTCCACTTATTTACCAAACTCGTTCTGCTTGATAACATATTTTTCATAGATTGTAAGGTGTCTGGCACAATTATGCATATACCTGTTTGAAATTATATTTCAACCCATTATAATTCCTGAAAGTGTCTCAGTAAGGAAATATTTAAGTTTTACTATCGGTCCAAACCATTTTTGTTGTTTTTCCGTGAAGAGCCATTTAACAGGTCATGTGACCGCAGTAGGAAATACTTTTGTCGTTGTCATTATATATATGTATCTAAAATCTCTTAAGTATTCTATAAGAGTAACAAATAAGTCATTACATTAATAGTTTTATTAAGGCTCCATTATTTATATCTGTTAAAGATTAGTTTCTAGGGATTATATTGTAACCAGTTTACCGCTGGAATTTAATATCAGTACTCCCAGCGTCTGCTAGTCCTACGCACGGCTAGAAATTGGAAACAATTCTAGTAACGAAGTTTTAAGCTTCTTTTGCTAAATTTAAATAAAGGAAAAGTTAGGACTTTGGCCCATTTGTAAAATAATTAAAGAACAGGCATTTTACTGTCCATTTTACATGTGATTTTTAAATGTGCAGGTTTTCCTGTCAAGCCCCTATTTTATCGGGCATTTTCCTGTCAGTCCTGACAGGGTTCTCATTGGCCCTCAGGGATCCCTGGCTAGATCCCTTATTTTCGATTGGCTTTCAGGGATCTCAAAAGTATATAAATTATAAGGTTCCACTCAGTGAAATGGCGGATAACTTGTTAGCTCAAGCCTAACTAGTAGCTTCACAACCTAATAGTTTGAAAGTTTATCTTTACCAGACCTAGTCCAACAAAAAAGCCAAGCAGGTTAATATACTTTAATTTTATATAAAATGAAGTATTTTTAAGGAAATGTAAATATAGCGGCAGTTATCCCCCACCACACTGAGTGACCTACATGACCTGAAAACTGATTAATGATTAAGCGTCTGCATGTCTGCATTTGTCCGTGTATATATATGAACATGTAATAATAAATATAATATACGTTCGAACTTATAGTTAAATGGAGTAATATGAGTGCATTGCCTGGCATCCAATATCATCAAGTAATGATCAAACCACATCACGTAATGTCAGAGCACCACATAAGACAGCTGTGGCGTTCCATACTAATACCATATAATTTTATTATTTAATCCATTTGTTCAAACAGAATATCCCAAACATTCCAAGATTTTTGGCTGAATGATGCCACAAGACACTTTAGTCAGTATGGTCGTTCCGGAACTCCTCAGCAAGTACGTTTTTATTTTTCTAAAGAATTCCATGCCAGTATGAATGGTAATTTCCTTCCTTTTCACCTCTTTCTTAATGATCCTTACAAAAAAGAAGTTCCTTAATTTAATGATTGGGGGTCTATCATGTACAGTTTACTGGATCTGTTTCACAGGCACTTGTTTCTGTCAATATGGGGTTTACTATCCATACCAGTACAAAAAAAACACAAGGTAGCTAACGGGAATTTTCAATGTGTTCGCTTCAACCAATATTTTATTACTTTCCCTTGCCCCTTTCACGAATAAAAGTACACCAGTCTTTCGGTAATTGAATTATCTTTACAATGAAACTACTCTCACGTACCTTGAGAATACCCCTCAAACAGTATAACACACTTGAGATGAGAATTATTGACCTTTTTCCAGACCATTGAATTTGGAAGTACTAAACTTCCGGTTTACTTAGGAAATTAATAAAACTGAGCAATCCCATTGGTCACATTTTTCTGGTTTCTGGTAACTAGTATAAATAAACAGGTAACCAGATGAATTCGACCAATCAGATTGCTGTGTTCTATTAACTTCCTAAGTAAACCGGAAGTTTAGTACTTCCAAATTCAATGGTCTGGAAAAAGGTCAATAATTCTCATCTCAAGTGTGTTATACTGTTTGAGGGGTATTCTCAAGGTACGTGAGAGTAGTTTCATTGTAAAGATAATTCAATTACCGAAAGACTGGTGTACTTTTATTCGTGAAAGGGGCAAGGGAAAGTAATAAAATATTGGTTGAAGCGAACACATTGAAAATTCCCGTTAGCTACCTTGTGTTTTTTTTGTACTGGTATGGATAGTAAACCCCATATTGACAGAAACAAGTGCCTGTGATCTGTTTGCATAATTCTCACAGCCAAATGTAAAAAAACATAAATTATGCTTGATCACTGTTTAAATTACTGCTATGTTAAAACGCACAAATGACTTTAAGCGAATGTGTAAGAGTTGTCTGGCCTTTTTTTTTTGTTCTTTTTCTCGTTTCTGATTCCTTATGATAAGGAGGTAAGAAACAATGAAGGAACAGAAAATAAAAAAAAAAAAAAAAAAACCGGAGAACAACTATCATTGTTAATATAATTTAGTAAGTCATGAGGAATCGTGTTATACGTATATTTCCAACCAATTTTGACTGTATAAAAAAAGTTGCAAATGAATGTATGATAGAAAATTTAGAAACATGCTTTCCATACACTCGGCATCCTCAAATATCAAGGATCTATTGTAAAACCATTTTAAAAATCTATTTTTGTATTTGTGAAATGAAAAAAGTCGATATACGTGTGATGGTTTTCTCTTTTTTAATTTTCACAAATATTTTCACAAAAATCCAACGTGGACTAATTTGTACGGCATGCATCATTACCAATTCATCGATCTCAAATGGAATTTTCTATGTCAAATGTGCCCGTACAAATAATTTACATATAACTAAAACTGTGGTTGCAAGACTGGCCGGGATTCCAGAAAAAAATATTTAAGGTGGTACCTAACACTACAGGGAGATAACTCTGAAAAGTCAGCTAAACGTTTTAATAATAACGTTGTGTTGTAAAAGGAATATTAAGCTTCTCAATGATCAAAATTGGTGTTTGTCAAATTGCTATATAACCAGTGTAATTTTTCTGACAAAACGGTTGGTTCAAATTTTTTTAAATTTTTATATTTTTGTTAAAGTGTCAAAGTAAATACTGACAGTGTGACAAATTTTATGATAATTAAACGAGCCAAATTAATTTTAGTGAAAGTGTTGGGTACCACCTTGAATGGCGTATAGCGTGGGTTATGACATTTGAAATGAGCTAAGTCTGGTTCTGAACTTTACCGAAGGGAGTTGCCTAGAAGTACCAAAAGCATGTGTGGTTAATACGAAAAGTACGTTAAGGGACAATTTTTAACCCCTGTGGTGGCCACACGGGCCCGGATTCCAGAAAAAAATTTGAATGACGTATATCCTGGGTCAATTAATACCTTTACAATGAGCTAGGTCTGGTTCGGAACTTTGCCGTAGGGATATGTCGAGAAGTACCGAATGTGTGGTTTGTACGGAAAGTACGGTACGAAGCAACTTTGAACCTCTGTGCGCGTCTGGCGTAAATACAAAATTTAGTCCTGGGGTGTTGTTCTCGAAAGTATCATAAGATTCGTCCCAAGACACATCTTAGAATTTTTTTAGGATGGACTTGGGGTCATCTAAGGACACTCTTAAGGTGTGTCTCGAAGCTATCTCAAACGAATCTTATGTTAGGACGTCCTAAACATATCCTAAGTCGAAATTTTAAATTTTTGATAAAACATTTATTAATGACGAAATCATTTAAGGGCATACGATACAGTTTTGATCCTGTGTTTACAAGTTCGTGAAAATTTGCATATAGGCTATTTTTTACCTGATTAAATCAAATATGTAATAAAAAATATACCTTCATGTGCTACTTTTTGAGTTAAATGAGGTCGAATTTTGTATATTTGCTCAAAATTCAAATTTGTGGCCGTAATTTCTTTTTCGAAAGACAGACATAACTTTTTTGTTATAAAAGATAAACACAAATTGTTTTTTGTTAAATAATCGGTAATTTCTGTATTTTATAAGTATCCTAAAAAACAGAAATAACTTATATTTATCAAATGTTCATGAATTGAGGAAAATACGTCATTTTTTGCTGCATGTTTATCAAAATTAAAATAAAATCCTCTATTTACAGTTTTATAAAATTTGGGTCACATAATCTCCCTGCAAAATGAAACAAACTGCTGTTTTGAAAAATAGGGGTCCATGAACTCGTTTTCAAATTAAATCAGTTTGATTGTTAAAAATCAGTCGAAAAATGCATCTTTTCCCGATATGTCACAGTTTGACGTCGCGAAAATAGCATTTTACGTTAGCAACGTCATTACCTCCCCTGTAACTGTATCGTATGCCCTTAATACAATTGTTTACGAATTTTATAATAACATGTATAGAATTAAATGCATAATTACCAATGTAATTATATCAAAAAGGATTGTTATTTAAATTGGAAAACAATTTGTTTTGAAATGAGATGTAATCGTATCGTGAAACACGAAGTTCAAAATTTAAAATCATGCACAATTTCTTTATATACGAGTTAATAACCGATGGTGCGTTTCATTTCATGTTCATTTTCACGTAAAATAATGAGCAAAAAGCGAAATCCATACTTTATTAAGCTAGGATGAAGATAGGATGATCTTAAGACACCTTATTGGGTGTCCTAAAGTTAGGACGAAAAATGAGATATATCATAAGTTAAGAGAGCTCCGAGAACACGACTTAGGACAAAGACTTGTCATAAGATAGACTTAGGACACGTCCTAATCCTATTAGTAAGATAGCTTCGGGAACACCACCCCAGGTATCTGTGATGAGATTATTTTTATTCATCATTTTTCGTTGGATACTAATTCCGTAGATTTGGTAGGTATAAATAAACCACGAATTTAATTGTTCAACGAAATTCCCAATAAGATTTAATGCAGACTTGGCAAAACGAAGAAATTACAACTTAACATCAACCAACGAAAATTGGTACAAATGTGTTATAATCTCAATCACTCTAAAAACAAATAATTTCAAACAAAAAACATACAAAAGTTGCATATAGACAGTCTATGAACAAAGTGCGTAAGCAAATACGAAAGACATGAATATGAAAAAAGGACCATATCACAATAACACAATCGTGGAATATATAAATACCGAGCCACGCCATAGGCATATTCCCAAACATGGACTGAACAGTAAAGGTTATTAATATACAAAGACAAATAAAAACACTTTAACACGTAATTAAGATGAAAAACCAAGTTCTAAAATCTATACTTCAAGACCATCATTTATTATTAAGGGTGTTGATATGGACTAATACATGTATCATATATATATCACGGTGGGTATGGTTGTCCTGCGAGAGAACGTACTGTGCTGGTGATTCGGTCCTGACGGGTGCTGGTGATCAATGAAAAAATGTAAACAAAGACTAAAATGATGATTTTTGACGTTTTCACTCATAAAAAATGGAAGAAAACAGTTCAGATTTTTCAATTTCGTTTCTTAGGGGTTCATATATAAACCATTAAAAAAAATGACCCTCTAAACTGTTTCAGTAAGCGTAACACAAAAATGCTCATTTTCAGAAAATCTCGAACTGAAAAAATAAAACAAAAATGCTCATAGAGTCCGCTTTCTATACCGCAATCCACACGACAAAAATTTTTTGTGAAAAAACATTGCAATTTATTAAAATTTAGCATTTTCTCAATTTATTCATGTCCTGATACTGTGCTGGTGGGTCCTGTCATTGTGCTGGTGGGTCCTGATAAGGTGCTGGTGATTTTGGATAAGAAGTTGGTCATATTTGAAACAAATGTTACAAAATCAATAAAATTAGCCAGATAATTGTTGCCAACAGGATCTATGACTCCTATTTTAGCTCTTGTGCATCCATTTGGCTGTTCAATATGTATTTTCAAATGATCTGAACTTGTATTACATAATAACATAAAAGGGCAACATCTTTCGTCCAATATCAGATAACAATATATAGTATCTAAAATAAGTAAAAAATTCCACAATATTATATAATTCATTTTATGTGTCAATTTGTTCGAAAAAAGTCGAAAAGAAGAGACTTTTTTTAATGTCATGATTATATGTCGCTTTCTAGATCTATGCTTAGCATTTATTTCAAATAACATGGACTCCTCACCCTGATGACCCTGCTGCCTTTCATAACTCTATCCGTATACATAAAATTGAGAATGGAAATGGGGAATGTGTCAAAGAGACAACAACCCGACCAAAATAAAAAAACACAACAGCAGAAGGTCACCAACAGGTCCTCAATGTAGCGAGAAATTCCCGCACCCGGAGGCGTCCTTCAGCTGGCCCCTAAACAAATATATACTAGTTCAGTGATAATGAACGCCATACTAATTTCCAAATTGTACACAAGAAACTAAAATTTAAATAATACAAGACTAACAAAGGCCAGAGGCTCCTGACTTGGGACAGGCGCAAAAATGCGGCGGGGTTAAACATGTTTGTGAGATCTCAACCCTCCCCCTATACCTCTAACCAGTGTAGAAAAGTAAAAGCATAACAATACGCACATTAAAATTCAGTTCAAGAGAAGTCCGAGTCTGATGTCAGAAGATGTAACCAAAGAAAATAAACAAAATGACAATAATACATAAATAACAACAGACTACTAGCAGTTAACTGACATGCCAGCTCCAGACTTCAATTAAACTGACTGAAAGATTATGATTTCATCATATGAACATCAGGCACAATCCTTCCCGTAAGGGGTTTAGTATCATACCATCATAACATATATGAGAAGAACATAACCCGTGTCATGCCAACATCTGTTTTTAGAATAAATGTGTTTAGTTCCGACGCAAAGACCTTATCAGTGACTCAATATTAACGCCAAAATATGCAATCTTTAATGACTTGACAACAGTATCGTAATTATATCCCTTCTTAATAAGTCTATTCAAAGGTTTTGTAAGTTTATGAGGTGAACACTGACACCTTTGTGCTTTATAAAGAATATTTCCATAAAAAATTGGATGTGAAATACCTGAACGTATAAAAAGTCTGCATGTTGAGCTATATTTACGAATGATGTCTTTATACCGATGATAAAATTTAGTAAATGTTTTGACTAGTTTGTGATATCGAAAACCCTGTTGTAATAATTTTTCAGTAATACATAAATTTCTCTCGTTAAAATCTAAAACATTGTTACATACATATATTAATAGATAAACAAAAGGCTGCATGTAACACGTATTTTTGTATTTAAAATGATTCGTTGTAACGAGAATATTTGTGGTGAATGGAAACTGTGAGGGTCACAATCTTAAATTGCTTATAAATGTTGCTGGAACCAGTTTCTTTATCTGATCTGAATTTTCTGAAATGTGCAAGGTAGATAGACACTTTAATTTTTTTTACCGTCGGTAATGAACCATTGTGTTGATACCATGCTAAACATAACAAAAATCTCTGTACAAAGGTCTGTGAATTTTCTACAAAAATAGTGATTTTATTTTCACTGAATTCTCCTTTTCTACTAAATACAATAATGAACTATTAATAATAATGCTTTGCAAGAAGTTTCCCCTTGATATATGTACAAAATTATATCTCTATTATGCATTGTCTGTGCTGTTTTGATACTATTGCAGTTTGCACATTTCGGAATTGACAGGCCACAGGAGGGGTCATAAACCGTACACGAAAAGATAAAATATTGATATAAGTACTTAATTTGCATCTTTGAACCCCCACCCCGGCTTGTTTTTTAGGAGCCTGGGGTGTCTAACAATGGTCGATTACAGACAGCCGAGTACGCATTTTACTTTCCATGCGTGTTATTGTTGAAAGTCCTCTGTTAAAGTCCTGAAAACGGATAGATGGAAACAAAAATGTTTGATATATCTGGCTTTAGATTCAGTTTCTTTTAAATATAAATTAAGGCTACATTTTAATATAATAATTCTATGAATTCACAATAAAAAAAAATGCAGAAAAAAAAATGAATGAAGTGAAATATCTTAGTAAGGAGTCATTACTACAGAGATGGTGTGTTTGACACACAAAACTTAAAAGCTTAGTGATATTACCAATATTAAAATAAAAGTGTATTTTAGTTGGGTATTTTTTCCATTTACTCATTTTCAATTATAATCAAGGCACATTTTATTTTTATTCATGAAAAATATTTATATATAGAAAAGAAGGACACATTGTCCACTTCCTCCCCCGTAATTCTTTATCAAAAATATTTATTTTGAAATGAAAAAAGCTAAGAAATCTTAATTTTATTAGTGTTCTCTAGGTTATCTCGTCTTCATTCTCTGACATATTCTAGCCTGCCCTTTCATAAAATAGTGATTTTTTTTAGTGTTCTATCGAACTTTTTGAGAAAAAAAATACCTGATAACCGTTTAGACAAAAAAATGTGTTGGAAAAATCTTACAGCAAGTGATTCCTAATAGCTATAAGATACATTTTTCTTTTACAATACAACTTTTAAATCTTACAGGAAACTATTCCAAGCTTTCACTGTAACCTCGCTCTAACTTATCCCCATCCCCCACCCCAAAAAAACACAACACCAAACAAACAAACCCGCAATACTATTGTCATTTTTATAGTCAGCACTCAATTGTTTACAAACAAATGTGTTTTAAGCTGCTAAAGACATGATTCAAACGCTCAGAAAGTCCTTTGTTCTATATTTTTGCTCTCCATTTTTATGCACTACCTTTTACATTTTTATTTTATGGGTTATTGTTGAAGGTCGTACGATGACGTATGGTTGTTAACACATACTTTTTTTGGTTTCTTATTGACATTTGTCCATTGACAACAAACATACCACATCATCTACTTTATATAAGTATTGTATAAATTACAACGTATTTTGGTGATCTTGCAAAATGATCGTAATCCCGAAAATCGTAAACATATTTTCTTATCTTAAAGGGGCAAGAAGGGTTCCATTAACAGGCCAATAAATAAGATTACAGTTAGTTTAAAAAAAAAATTAAAAAAATAGGGGTATTTTTTTCTCTCAAAATAACAGTAAACAGATTCACAACAATGTCAATTTCAAGAAAGCAGACAACAGCTAATAAGTCAATAACAGTACAGCATCAATGATCTTGAATATATGCCACTTTTAACTAAAATATAAAAGCACAGAACCAGGACATAGGAGCACAGAACCAGGACCGTTTTTCTTATCACCAGCACAGCGTCAGGACAATTCCGTTTAACGAACTTGCACGACTTTTGCAATATAATATTGTTGTAATATACTTTGCATGGTACTTATGACACATCAGAGAAAAATTAAGCAACAAAACAGTCGTTTTATTGCCGTTCTGATACAATGTAAACAAACCCACCAGCACAGAATCAGGACCCACCAGCACCCGTCAGGACCAAATCACCAGCACAGTACGTTCTCTCGCAGGACAACCATACCCACCGTGTATATAGTATACACATTTTTAAGGGGCCAGCTGAAGGACACCTACGGGTGCGGGGAGTTTCTCGCTACATGTAAGACCCATTGGTGGCCTTCGGCTGTTGTCTGCTCTATGGTCGGGTTGTTGTCGCTTTGACACATTCCCCATTTCCTTTCTCAATTTTATCAATAAGGTGTTGGTATATGCAAACTCTAGAATACCAAATGAACTGGAAAATTAATATCCCATATGCAGGTGAATTTTGTTTACAGCTGTTAAGGTTTAACGACATGAACTCATATCGTTTGTCATATATTCTTCACCTTTACACACACATACATACACACACACAATGTTCTTTGGAGAAAAGTGTTATACCTAATTTTCTTAAGTCAGTTAGTTGACCAATTTGTTCATATTTAGATGAAAACTTTGACTTAATTGTGGTTTATAACACTACAGGGAGATAACTCTTAAAAAATAAGGATGAAAGTAAATATTTGGGCATTATGAAAATTAAACGATCCAAATTTAATAGTGATCAATGTGTTTGGGACCACTTTAATTGGTATTTGAAAGCAATGAATGTGAAAGACTATATCTATATTTCATCAATCACTAACATTGTAATACCACTGCGGTTCATAAATCAAAAAGACTGGAATATATAATATTTGGATTTAGTTTGTGACTATATTTATTATACACCCGACAGTACTTTAACAGTATTCTCTACGTCATTTATATATTCTTGATATTTTATTTCAAAGGCATGATGCGGGAAGGTAATAAATCATCATATGAACCTTTCAAGCAGACATTTTGTTTAGCTATATAAAGTGTGCTATTCAATATTAAATCATACATATGAATTGATTTTGAGAAAGAATAACCCAGACTCCAAGTTAAATCAACTAGGTTTTGTTAAATGTCGAACACATCAGGCTTTCTAGAAGGAATACAGAGTGCAAATGAAACAGAAGCGCACGTGCAAGAACCAAATATGTCGTCATCATTGATTGTATTTATAACAGGATTTGCCATTTTTATTTTGAATGTCTGTTGCCTTGTTGTACTGTCAAAAGAAAAGAAACTAAAAGAAAAAAGGTTTTACAAATTAACCATATGTTTGAGTGTGAGTGATGCTGCAATTGGTTTAATATCATCCGTCTTGAGCTTTCAGAATTTTTACTATATCTCAACGGGAAACGGATTAGCGCCATTTTGTTTTCTTTTTACGCCGTTAATTACAACAACGATTTTGCTTTCTTTATTGCAAACTTTGTTGATTTGCTTGGACCGACTAATTGCAACTTTCCCAGCAGTAAGAAATCCTTGTCGAAATGTGTCTGTTGTTTTTGCGACTGTAGTATTGTTTTCATTTTGTGCAACATTTGTTTTTCCAATGTATGTAGATTTAGGAAATGTCTGGGCTCCGGGATGTTCAGTTCATACTATCTTACTGAAGAATAGATTAACTGTTTTAAGTATCATTCAGCCGACCATGTTAGCGATTATTTCAATTATAGTTATTGTCTATATTATCATTATTTTGCGTATTTTGCTATCATGGAAACGAGTTCATCCCCAATCGTCTGAAATTCAAAGACAACAGATACAAAACAGTTCTTCTAATCGATTTATCCGACAAACATCGTTTTCAAGACAAGCTGTAACCGATGAAACCACCACCAGTCACATTTCAAACAGAACTACTATTCAGATCCCCGAAAGACATAACCCAAATAAAAACGGGCAAAACATAACAAAACTGAATTGGAAAACATCTGTCACACTTGGTCTGCTTGTGTTAATTATGCTTTTGTCGGTATTACCAAAGGCTGCACTTGGATTGGCGGAAGTTTATGATCCATTTAATATCAAACTTACCAACGCTGCTAGGACTGCGGACTTGCTCTTATTTCTTAACCCGTTAATGGATCCTGTTGTCTATGTGCTCAGAATACCAACGTTTCGTAAACGACTTAGATGCAAGTAGATTAAAAATAATAGATTCAATTATAGACTACAAACAATTACACTTGTTTGTAATTTTGTTGTAACAGAATGGTAAAAGACTTTCCGCTTTCTTTTATACTGTGTTTACAATTGTATGCCTGTTTGTGCTTCTTTGTTACATTTGTTTGTTTTATAGTGATTAAGATGATAACACAATGTTGACTGCTGTTCTCTATTCCTGACATTTTTACCAATTATTTCTCTTTGTTTTGTTCACGCATTCAATATAACGAAATTTGATGCGACTGCCATACAAGTGAAAGGTTAAGCTAGCTATTAAACCAGGTTCAATCCACTATTTTCTAAATAAGTCCGACATATGACAGTTGTTATCCATTGGTTTGATATGTTTGAGCTTGTGATGTTACCATTTCCTCGGAGTTCAGTATTTTTACAGCATGCAGGTATTTGATAAATAGTGATCCAGTAGGTCTGAATGAAAACAAATCCAAAATAAATCAGATATTTCGAGCAGACTATTTCACGAAAAATTTGTATTATTTAGATAATTTTATTGATAGATATCAAATATATCAGAAGAGATTACATTTTTGTTTTACAAATATAAATCTATTTTCCTTTGGTAAAAGATAAATTCATTTGCTACCATATTGAAAAATCAAAGTAGAATATGAAAGTTCAGAGAGCGTGATCAGAAAAAGTGGTCAACAATTAGAGTCGGCATTGCCGAAGGGAGTTGCCATCTTATTTTTTAGTTTAAATATCCCTTTTGTGTCTTCCACCTTGTTGTAAACATTTATTTCAACGGAAATTACGAAATTTATCAAACTTGGAATCATGTCAAAACTTTTCATTACCGAAACATCAAACAGTTAAAATCAAGAACGTATTGCAACGTATCTGTTCTGAAAAGGAACAGGTAGGAATATATTATTTCTGTATTGATGTTCATGTTCTGTGGCATATATGTCATACATGCGCAGGTCAAGAAAAAATTAACAACAGACACAATAGATAGATTCTGCAAGGTATAGGAATATGTAGGGATGTTCATGTCCTGTGGCATATATGTCATACATGCGCAGGTCAAGAAAAAATTAACAATAAACACAACAGAAAGATTCTACAAGGCATATGAACAGGTAGGAATATGTTATTTATGTATTGATAAAACTTCTACCTTTTCAAATCAAAATACATCCGAATGACAAAGTGATGGTTATTTATAGCCATGGTGCTAGCTTAGACGTCGTTGACACAGCAAACCTACGACAAAAAAAAAAAAAACCAAACCAAAAGGACAATGTATAAGTTTTCAAAAGTAGATAGTTTGATTTATAAAAAATGAAAGTGTAAGATAATCATGAGTGCTGCAAGTTTTTAATTAATTAGAGAGAAACAGTCGAAGATCTGCCAGCATTACCTAATTAGAAAAAAAGAACAACAACAAAACAATTGACAGTTCACATATGTTCACCTTCTTCGAAGTTCCAGATAGGTTACTGTGGACATTGCATAGGTAGGAACAAAAACATCAGCATGTGGACAAGAAGCAATTTCTTAAACATACAATTTAAAAAAGGACATACTTAATAAAATGAAAGAGACAATACAAATCTATAGTCGAAAATAACAGACAAAATGTCATATTCATTTATTATAACATCAAAAATAATAATGCATTAGCAATAAAATGTCAAATAGGAACTTCAACTTACCACAAATAGAAGAACAGTATGTTTCTGACCTGAAAGACAACTCTTTAAACAGTGCTCTTATTTGTTTGCTATAAAGTAGTCCATGTCAAAAGAACCAGAAAAGGACACAATCGATGAACTCAGATCAGACGGCTACTGTGGATTCATTTATTTTCGTGAGAACCTATTTGTCAGCGATTAAGGAAAACTTATATTTGTGTTGATATTTAATTTCGTAGGTTTGGAAAGGTCTACATACAAGCCTATAAAAAAATTGTAATTCATTGAACATTTAATATCGTGGTTAAACTGAACCCACTAAACCCATGAACATTGATGTCCAACGAATAATAATGAATCCAAAGTATTCTAGTGTCTTTGAAAACATCAAAAGCATCTCTCGTGATTTACTTGAAAAGGAAAGTCAATACAAATGTTATCAATTATCTTAGTTTAAAAATATTTAAAAAAAAATAAAATAAAAGGCAAAATTATAGCTAGTTCATCAAAGTTATTAAATATCTTAGTGTATTTTTATAATACCATACAGAGCATGACTGGGCCCGAACTCAGGAAAAGTGATCTGCTATGCAAGCATCCCAATTCATACGAATCTAACCAAGGCAAACATTGTTCATCAAAACGAAAAAGACAAGATAGATAAAATTTAGAAAAGACGTCTATTCAGTGTTGTTTGATGTACATTTGTAAGACATCTATGGACACGAAATCCACAAAAAAATGATATCCAACGAATCATTATGGTATAGAATCTTACTTCCAACTATTCATGATATACTTCGACATTTTTACCTTTTAAGTCTGTTTGTTGTGATCACAAATTGTTGTCAATAAAATGGAATTTTATGCGAATGTCATACAAGTGAGAGGTTTAGCTAGGTATTAAACCAGGTTTAATCCTCTATTTTCTTCATATGAAAATGCCTTTGCACAGTCATAAATAAGAGTTGTTGTTCATTCCTTTGATGGGTATGAACTTTTGATTTTGCTATTTGTTTATTGACTGTCCGATTTGAATTTTCATCGGATTTTGATATTAATTTTATTTCAATATCTTATAGAAATTAAAGCTCAATTTCAAATCAAAATTTATGCCCATAAAGTTGATTATAAAATTTACCAATCAGTAATACATAATTGATATCTTTACAGTTGAAGAAAGCTGTCTCATAATGTTCGCTATTATCTTTTATTAGCAACCATTAACGTAATTAAAAGGTAATGACGACTATGTGCCAATTAATAACTGTTTTTCCGACTCTTGTCTGATTTTTCAAATGTGAAAACAATGTTAAGTTGAACATAGAGATATCCATTCAATCTCTCATGCTGTTAGAGGACTTAACCGAGTCAAAATTTTTACAGCGAGAATAAATACATTGCGATATTTTGTTTTATTTAAAGAAAATATATTTTTTTCAGAGGAAATCGTTCTTAGATTTTTGAAAAAAATATATCGAAAATTGATTAAAATTGTTATTGTTGTATGTCTTCTGCATTCGTTATTAATTACAATATATCATGGAACAGTTTTGATTAAAATACAACCAGGAAAGATTCAGATTAAGACGAAAAGAGTAAAATAAGAATTATAGCTTATACTTAATTAAAGGTACTAAATTCCGAGGCTATACTACTTTATCGGTGTTCTCATCATTTCATCTAGATAAGTATCACACAAAACACAAAACAAAAACAAAATTTGAAATTTCTTTCTGCTATGCATGCACCAGTCGCCATTGGAATCCACATTCATTTAAAATGTCACAAACGGAGATAAAAGAAGGAGACTAACGGCAGAATTAATAGATCATACCACTTTACTTTTCCAAGAAACAATGTTCTTTGTGGTTTAAAGACACCCAACATATAAAATCGTTCAAGCAATTCGTGATGGTGACCATGCAACTTTTATTGTTCTTGAAAAAAAAAGGCAACAGTAGTATACCGCTGTTCAAAACTCATAAATCCATGAACAAAAAACAAAATCGGGGTAACAAACCTAAACTGAGGGGAACACATTAAATATAAGAGGAGAACAACGACACAACACTAAAATGTAACACACACAGAAACGGACCAAGCATCAGACAAAATCCCACGAGAATAACAAATATAACATTAAAACCAAACACATGAATTTGGATAACTCTTATGTAGCAACTCTTTTGAAGTATTTTGAACTCAAGAAACACATCATGTTAACGAAGTCCTAAGAGTGTTGATATGCTCGAGCGTAATACACACCATACATATATACAGTCAAACCTGTCTTTAAATACAGGTTCAATTTATATGAAATGTACTACAGATGAATCTAAAATTTGTGGTCTTTTAACACATGTTTTTGCTTAATACAGGTGGTCCCTTAAGCAGGTTTGACTGAATTGCTAAATATAAGAAAGAACAGCAAACCGTAATCGTTCGCGTATGTTTAGTTTTTGAAGGCCAGAGTGTTATTAGACTTTTATTAAAAAGGAAATATGAAAAAGGGAATAAAAACCAATAACTGGCGAATGATCAAACTACGACGCAACAAACACACATCAGAAAATTTTCGAAATAAAAAACCTTTGCTTGTCCCAACATTAGATGTGCTTTTCGTCTACAAAAGACTTACCAGTGACACTTATTAAAATGGTAATAAAATATCCGTGGTTGTTTGGATGTACTGGTATCCTATAACGTTACATTGTGTGTATGATAACAATTTTTGTTTGGATGTAGGATACGAAATTGTTATATCATTAAGTTAGTCTCATAATAGACATTTTCAACAACTCTCGACATCGACACCTACAGTTTACTCACGCCAGACACACACTGGTGGTTGTAGACATTGCTGGGTATATTTGCTACGTAGACAGTGACTTTCTAGGTCATCAGAATGATGTCCAATAATTCTGGGCGGCACGTTAATGCAGCAAATAGTGAGAGATGGTCCGCTGGAGACAAAATATATCCACATCGTCACCCTTTAGTAAATAGATATAGGAAGATGTGGTGTGAGTGCCAATGAGACAACTCTCCATCCAAATAAAAATTTATAAAAGTAAACCAGTAACACCTTTTGCAATAGCTCAGATTAAATGTTACCCAGAAAATTTAAAAGAGTAGAAAATTTAATCGTGTCATCGATAAATATATAGAATTCAAGTTGAACACCAAATTGGTGAATTAAAAATTTATAAAGTAATAAGTACATTCGGAAGACATCTTAAACCAAAACTAATAGACATTGTAGAAATATGTGCCGCCTTTGTTTGACAGACTATGTCTAAAACATGAAATGTGACTTAAAGCCCATCCTTTTCCGCATACTGAATTAAATAAGTCTACACCATTCGGAATCTGTTGGAAGTTGTATCATTACAAATTAAATGAATTTCAAGCAACAAAATCGATAGTGATCAATGCTATTATTTTCAATTCTTTTTTTTTAGGCGACCATCACATCTTACAAATCGTAGTCATTCTCAACTATAGGTGTAGACAATTGTTTAAAAGGACTAATACGAACAACAAAAAGTTAATCGGCTGTCCATGATGCCGTCACGCAAATTCAAATATGAGCATACATTTTAGGTGAAAAATATATATCATTCATTTTGAATTAAATTACCTACTAATCGAAGAATTCAAATAGAGAAAAAAAAATCAACTGGTGACCGAACAACTTAATTTAATTGGATCATATATCAGCGAATTTTCCCAAAATTAAAAAAATAGATATAACGTGTAAAAAAATGAACACTAAATACTTTGTAACTACCTGTAAAAAATGTATAACTCACACATAAACTATAAACAAACATCATTTTACCCATAGTTAAGCATTTAATGTGACGCTAATCAATGAATAATATATTGGTGCACAATGTAACTGAACAATTTAAAAGTTCTAGTCTGTTCAATATGATATGATATACAAGTAAGCCAAATATGTTGTTATAAAGATTCGAACTATTTGCAAGAATTAAAAAGACTTCCAAACGAAAATATGTTTTTTCTCTAACAAAAATTAAATTACAAATTTAAAATCGTCCAGAAAATAGAATTGCAGTAAATATATTAATCTAGCATTAAAACATAATTATGTTCGTATCTTATATATGAATTAGCCTGTCCTTTTGTTTTCCCTCAGGTCAAATCACGCAATGGACAAATCACGAAAAGCGTTTAATTTTCTATCAAATTAAAGCGTGGAAAACCGCTTATGAATTTTTTAGTAAAAGTAAGACACTTATTTCGTCAAAAATTAGGATATACATAAATCTTGTTAAGTAGACGATATTCTCAATTTGTACATTGATCCAAGGACGTATATTAGATGTAAGTTATAAGTTCTTAATGAATATTCGATATCTATACTGTTTTAATTAATAGACAGCTGTTTCAACAGAAAGCTGTTGTCCGTTTAAATTATCTACTGATTATTGGCATAAATTCTGCATCGAAAAATAAATACAATGCGGGATTTTTATTCTAAGAAAAGGTACTATTTGCAAAAGAAACCATTCTTAGATTTTCTGAAATTCCTTATTCGAAAAGGGATTACAATAGTTGTTGTTGTGTGTCTTCTTGATATGTTATTATTCATATCATATAATGGAACAGTTTTGAATCAAATGCAACCAGGAAAGATTGAGGCGATTACGGAAAAGGTAAACATTTTGTTTTTTAATTTATACTTATTTATACTAAATAAAAGATAATAAATTCAGGGGCTATACTAGCTTATATTACCGGTGTTGAAGTCTCAATAATTCATCAAGATACATATTCTATAAAAAAAACCTCCCCCCCCCATAAATTGGAACTTCTTCGTTTGTGTAAAAAGACAGCCACCACATCATATCGTTCCAGCAACTAATGATTTTGACCACAAAACTTACGTAAAATCGAAATCGTCGTTCTTCTTGATAACTCGTCTTTTGCAGTAACTCTTAAAAAGCAGTTATAATTCACGAAGCACGTCAAGTAAATGGAGTCAGTAAATGTTTACATGCACAAGCGTAACGTGAGAAACCAATCATAAACATATATTTAAGAATTGAATGCTTCTTTTTGTAACTTCATTTGGGTGTAAAAGCGTTGACCGAAGTACATTTTGTATGACCCGCGGAAGCGTTTCATTCTAAAAATGTACGCACGAATCAGAATAACGTATTATAAGGAAACATACATCTAATGCAAATATTGCAAAATATATGCTGAAACAGCAAAGAATAGTCAAGCGATAATGTTTTGTCGTTTACAGATCAGAGTGGTGAGACTAGAGAAATAACAAAACAAATAAATGGCGAATGATCAAACAACGAAACAAAAAAGATTAGCAAACAAACATCGGATGTTAAGAAAACGTTCGAAATGAAAATCTTTTTTTGCTCGAACATCAGACGCGCGTCTCGTCTACATTTTTTTTATATTAACTATACCTAGCAACATTTTTTCAAAACTTTAACTTGATGCTGTTGTATCCTTAGATGCATATTTTTATTTCGATGTATGATTTTAAAGTTGTAATATCATTAATTACTTTAAAAAAAAAAAAACACACGTAAACAAAAAACAAAATAAGTCGGATGATCATGATGGCGGCATTTCATCTGCAAAAGTATTGACAAACTTCTTGGGAGGCTAAGCAATCAGTAGAATATCCAAAATTGCAGTTAAATTACAGATGCCGCTTAAATGACTATGATAGCGTCAATACAACTGCATCAATTTAATCATTACCTTGGTAGACAATGTAGTCAGATGTTCATGATTGCATCAACATATATAACTGACGACCTATCAACTTAACTGTTTTCCTGATATTGAAAGCAATCAGTATATAATAAAATCAATTTATAATATATTCAAAATGCATGTGCTCCATGAATTCTGGTACATTGATAAAAAGAACTCCTGCTACTCACTATCAGTAACTAGGTGTGAATTATTTTACTGAGGATTCATTAATTTTCGTGGGCACACGTTTTTGTGGATTGAGAAAAACCTAAATTTTCGCTAATAATTGATTTTAGTTGTTTTGTCACAATTTGAATACAACACTGTAGAACATTTGCAATTGTTGGTTTAAACCTTTCATTAACTTTAAATAAGATAGAAATATTCTCCTCTGAACCATAACTTGAATTATTCCATCTTTATACTGTAGTTAAATGCTAGTTTCTATCACTTGCAACATCATTTATTACTTAAACGTTCATTTTAATTCTTACAATTCTAAAATGCCTGACCTGACCAGTAGGAAATGTATTAAAACATTTTGTTGTTATTTATTGTATATTTAGTTCAAACCCAACACACATATCTCTTAAATATATAAAAAAAGATGCGGTAAATTGACTTTGAGGCATCTCTTTACAAAGAGAGTAAATTGAAATGTCCATAAGTATTGATACTTAAGCCAGTGCAAATGCTCAAAATACACAGATCATGCTTATCTTAAACATTGTTTATTTAAACTTGTCCAGAAATTATGAATTGAATATCTGCAATACATTCAAATCATCATTCGTGTAATGTGATCACGATATTTTTATGACGTCATTTCAATTTGGTGTTGTAAAATTATATCTCGTATATGTTAATTTCTTTTAATTACACTGGATATATACTTTCTTTTGCTTATCTTCAAACCTAATTCTAAACAAAACGGGTCTGTTTTTCCTTTCTTTTTGTCAAATATTCTCTTGACGATGAATGTTGGTTTCCTAAATCTGTAATTATTGTTTGAATTGCTTGTGTTTGTTGTCACCAGTCAAAATTGAATAGGCACAATATTTCACTACGATTTTCTATTCATCACAATACACATGTTCCAGACCGTATAAGTATTTGGACCGTACGCGTACGGTCTGGACCGTATACGTACTTTTTCAACGCGTACGGTCTGACTGATATTAAGGAGTTGGTCCGGTTTATTAGATACAAATGTATATAACAGATCAACATAACTTATATCTCCAATTAATATAAAAAATTCAACAGCATTTGACATAAAAACTTAATAGTTTAACTATTTTAAAAGATCACGCTTATTTAATCTGTTAATCTCCTGTATTTTGCAGGCCAGTAATTCATTAATTGCAGCTCAGTGTGTTCATGGTCATTGCATTTATTGGAAGTAAATATAATGTGGGAGGACAATTGTTTGAGAAGATTTATGAACTTTACAAAAGAAATGCATACGCAAAGGAACATGCATTAACAAAACATGTAAATGTAAAAATTACGACGTTCTTATTAGAAGCAAGTGTCACCTTCGGCCAGAGTAACACAATATACAATTTAAGAAATATTTAATTTCAATTGTTCGCTTATTTTTGTACTTTTACTTTTCACTTTATCAATCTATTTTGAAATAATGACAATTTGTATATCTAAAAATAAAGATTTTGATAAATGTTTGTTTAAATCTAACCCATATGATCCCAAAACATGTATGATCAGCTGGACCGTTCGCGTATGGTCGGACCGTACGAGTATACGTAAACGGTCCGGACCGTACGCGTACGGTCCAAATACTCATATGGTCTTGAACATACATATCTTAAAAGGAACGATGTCATTACTTATTATTATGCCTAATCAGGAGATCCACCGTTACATAAAACCAGGCGATTCGGCATATTTGCAAATGAGACAAATATACCCCATAGACCCAATAACGAAAATATTATCAACGATAGCACGAATAGGTCATCATACTATGTCAGGTCTGATGTGATTTTGTCTGTTTTAATACGCTTTATGAGTATTTGTTTGATTCATTCGGATGATCTGAATTTAGTTTTTATAGTAATTTTATTCTCGGTTCTAAGGGAAGAAAATGAGGTTTCTCCTCTTATATTTGATATGGTGTTTTTTATAAATCGATTTATGAAATTCGAACAGTGGTATACTACTTTCCTTTATTTATAAAGGTTTTATGTTGTTTTTTAGATGGCAGTCCTGGATTTAAATAGTGATTCAACTGAATGTACCATGACAAGTTGTTTTAATTTTACCAAATGTTCCGTCACAGAAGGACTGCGTGTGTATTTTTATCGCTTTGATGGTGCTTTTAGCAGCTCACTGTCTGCCTTGAACCTATTTCACACAAGGAATATCTATATAACATCTGATCCGTCAGAAGCATGCTTATTTGTCATCGACACGTCGAAGCTTGTTAATTTTAATAACAACAAAAACATCAATGCACAATTACTGAATCAATCTACGAGATATACTGATGGCACGAATTATATATTGATAAATTCAGAAGCTAAGGACGAATATATTAATAAGTTTCTACAGTTTACTACTGCGCGAACTATTTTAGCACAATCAAACTTTGTTGAAACGAAATTTCGACCAGGATATGACATAGTTATTCCAAAAATGTCAAAAACAAAAACGGAAGACACGTGGAAGAGAATGAAGCCAATCATGCCTATTGAAAGAATGTTTTTATTTTCGTTTTTAGGATTTTTTTCTGGAAAACTGCATAACCACGGCCGTTTCAATGTAAACGATCTTGTTAAATATTTCAACATTATTCAATCAAAATTAGGCAACAACATCTACATAAAAACTTCTTGCAAACATTTCAATTCAGATACAATTCATGATGAGTTTCTCCTTTGTATGAATGAGAGTGAGAGAATGGAAGTGTTGAAACGTTCTACGTTTTCTCTAATACTTCCATCTAATAACATAAGTCATAAATCTACAGAAATCATTCAATTTCGAATAACCGAAGCATTAAAATTTGGCGCAATTCCAGTTATTTTTGGTGATGATATAGAACTACCTTATAGTGAGATATTTGACTGGAGAAATGCTGCTATTATCATACCAGTGTCTTCGATACAGAACATTAATCTTATACTCAAGAAATACACAGTTAACACAATAATGTCAATACAACACGCGGGAAAGCTTATGTATCAAGCATTTTCTGATTATACCCATACCTTAAGTCTTATATTGAAAGTTCTTAAACACAGACTGGGTTTTCCACCTGTACTTGTTGATGAGAAGTCAAATAGTGTTGTTATAGATAACAAACAAGGCGAAAACATCAATATTTCTAAGCTTTTTAGTACAAACAATTTTGAGTTTCTCGATCAAAAAATGAATTTATTTGGAAACCCGTTAATGAGCCACTTGCATACACCATTGGAGAACATCAATCCGGAAAAAAAAGGTAACTTTTGAGATTAGCATGAAAGATTAGATGAGGAAGAAAATATGTAAAAGTTAAATAAATTGATCATTTCATGAATTTATTGAAAACAAAACGAGAAAAGAAAGGGGAGCACTGTTCTTTTTCTTTTTTATGTTTATTGTGCATGACTATGATTAATAGTTGAAATTAGCAATATATATTTATTGTAATATTTTTCAAAGCTTTTGTGTTCAGGATTTCCGACCGTTGTTTCTGACAGTTTTTGTCTATTCGTTTGATGTGTTTGTTCTTTTAATTTTGCCATCTGATTATAGTTTTTCCGTTTTAAATTCTCCAGGGGGTTCATTTTTCATGTGATTTTACTCTTTCATGTCCCAATCATTTCTAATTGCTCTGTCATAGTAATAGTAGCAGTATTATTCAGTAATAAAATAAACGATACCAATTTTTCTGCACCAGATGCACATTTCGACAAACAATATCTCTTCAGTGATACTCAAGGCCAACCATTTTGAAAATCCAAAGCTTATTAAAAAGACGAAGAGCTAAAAAACAAAAAGACAAACAGAAAGTATAGCCAAAGCTGGTAACGGATTCAGAGTTTTGCATGAGGAAGATACAATCCTTATCAGTAGGCTTTGTGTTATTATGTTTTGCTATAGGTTGCAGTCTGGTAATTGACTGCTCCATAGGCTTACATGAAAAACAGCTGATCTTTGAAAATAAAAAAAAATAAAAAATGCTACATAGCAAATAATTTCATGTTCATATCATATATGTACTATCGTGAAATTGTGATTTAATCGAAAAAAGGGGATCATGCCGCGGAGAATAAAAAAATACGCAATCCTGAAGTCAAAACATTTTTTTTCTACTTTCTGTTTGCTATTTTAACTAGGCCGCACCAACTTCAGCAAACATGATATCCTTCCACTTTCCTGGATTGATATCCCTAAAAGATGCAAAATTTTTTTAAAGTCTATAAATATGTTTCAATTCAGCATAACCCTATAATCAAACAGAAACAATTGAGTTCAGAAAAAAATTCAGAAAAAATGCACTCTTTTGTTTCCCTCCATGTTTGGACACCGGAAACTGGAGTTGTAATACAAGTCTGGTACCTACACGACTTGTACTTTAGTAATAGGTAATATAATAACTCCCTGGTAAAGTTTTAAAAAAAAGGCATCACCCTTCAAGCTAGCTGAACGAACATCAATGTACCAGTCTTTGGAAATAAAACTGGGTTGAATGTTGTAATAGAGTATACAAAATACTGAACTCCGGTGTCATTTTGAAAAGATGGAAGTTATATGCAGGAAGTTAAACAGTTTTTGTGTTGAACTCAAACTGGAATCATCTATATACAAAAAAATGGAAGTGTTTTTGCATTTTACAAAATTATCTTAATGACCAACTTGATTTGTAATTTCTTCGGTAACTTACAATTCCGAATCCGAACTTAGTTAGTACAAGAACTAATCTAATAAAAATTGTAAAGACTTTAGTGTGCGAAAAAAAGTAAGAATTCTTGATGTATCTTTTCTTGTATACTGTACATATTTCTGTATTTATTCTTTAAAATTAACAACTATATCAAACATCAAAGAAAATCTTTATAACTACAATTCTGAAGTAAAAAATAAACTTCTTTAGATATTTGTAACACGTTTGAATCGTTTAAACTAGTATGACATGACTTTTTATAACGTTATTGACCTTATGTTCACTTTTGTTGATGTTATAACCCTATTTTTTCCAAAAATGATAGTCGTTCAGGGTTATTTTAAGGGCATACGAAACAGTTTTTGTGAAAACTTCTATACAGGCTATTTTTTACCTGATTAAATCAAATATATAATAAAAAATATGCCTATATATGCTACTTTTTGAGTAAAATGAGGTCAAAATTTCAGATATTTGCTAAAAATTATGATTTATGGACGTAATTTTCCTTTTACCAAATATACATAACTTTTTTTGTTTTAACAGACAAATACAAGCTGGTTTTTTGTTAAACTATTTGTAATTTCTGTTTTTCTATGAATGTTCCATTAATTCATGCATTTTATTTTTTACAAATAACTCATATTTATCAAATGTTCATGAATGTCTAAAAAATACATGATTTTTGCTGTATATATATCAAATTTAAAAAAAAAATCCAATATCGACTTTTTCATGAAAATTGGTGCAAATAATCTTTATACGTATTTAAAACAAATCTAGTTTAAAAAAAGGGGGTCCATGAACTAGTTTTCAAGTTAAAACGTTTGAATAATAAAACTCAGTCGAAAATTGCATCTGTTTCCTGATTTGTCACAGATTGACGTCGCGAAAAAAACATTTTACGTTAGCCACGTCATTACCACCCCGGTAACTATATCGTACGCCCTTAACCTCTTGGTATAACACATCATATATCAAAGAGGTTAAATAACCATGTAGACTATGATTTTCTAACTAATATAATTTGTATTAATTAGTAACTTTTTCATTTTACAGAGGAAGAAACTGGACATAACAATGTTAACCATTCTAGAGGAGACCGATCTTATGAACAGTTCACAAGTAATATTTTCACATTACTGAACGCAGTATATAATTATCATATTAAACAAACATATTTTTCACTAGTTTAAAAAACATACGAAAAACTTTGGAATGAGGGAAATAAATCCTTTATGACATTTGTGAATATTGAAATAAGATGATGTGATTTAAGTGTCAATAAGACAACTCTCCATCCAAGTTACAATTTGTAAAAAGTAAATCATCATAGGTCAAAGTACGGCCTTCAACACAAAGCCTTTGGTCACAATGAAACAGGAAGCTATAAAAGGCTCAACACAGACTAGTGTTTAACCATTGAAACAGGAAAACAAATCTATTTATAAAAAAAAACAGAAAAAAGAAACACGTATGGACCACCTTAACAAACGACAAAACACTGAATAACAGGTTTCTAACTTTGACAGGTGAAAACAAATGCAGCGGGTTTTAACATTTTAACTGTCTCCAACCTTCACCACAACCTGAAATAATAGTATAACATTAATATATAAAAAATTGTACTAGTATAAAATTGAGAATGGAAATACTTAAACCATACAGATTGTATGTACGTCAGATGTGTCTTTTGTCTATAAAAAAACTCTGTCTTCTATAAGCAGGAAGTGTGTTTATTCTTATAAATACTGGCACGTCAATTTAACAAGACTTTAGATTGCCTTTTTGTGTTCCAAATATGTCAACTGAAAGACTAGTAACAAATAATACCGTAATATAATGTTTTTTTTAAGTTGCTCGCGATCGTACATATTGGAATCTAAAAAACAAATGCAGCAGAAAGAGATAAAAAATAAATGGAAAAAAATGCCCTGTATAAAAATTATACTTGTTTGACTATCTAACTATTTGATCTGAGCGACACTGATGAGTCTTATGAAGACGAAACGCGCGTCAGGCGTATCAAATTATAAGTCTGCTACCTTTGATAACTTTTAACTTAATATTCACATACCATCGTACCATTTTCCTTACAAATTAAGTTATTACAGCTTTATATTTATATTTATTTTCAGTTGTGATTCTAGTGTATGACAGAATAGATACTATGTTGGAAAATGTTTCAAGTTTAAAAGGTCTCCAATTCTTGAGTAAAGTGATCATTATATGGAATAACCCTATTTATTCGTCCACACTAACATGGCCGGAAATAGGTGTACCGATTCACGTAGGTGGTATGAAATTGTCTTACGAGAAATTAAATTGAATTCAACAAAGGATAGATTTTACAGATTATTCTTGTTCTTCACTCCAGTAATAAAAATACCTGGTTTTAATTTTGTTTAATGAAAGATAGAAAAAATTAAGGTAAATCAGTGAGATAAAACTAAATTCTACTTGGTAGCACAGTCTGTTCACAAAAACCTTCGTTTTAGAAGCTTTCATTTAAACAGCAAACCCCCCTCGTAAAGTGATACCAAGTGATATGGTTTACAACAGCGTTATGTTGTTGTAAAAACGTAAACCATTATATGTCAAGGTACGGCCTTCAATACGAAGCCTTGGCTCACAACGAACAGCAAGCTATAAAGGGCCGCCAAAAATACTAATGTAAACCATTCAAACGGGAAAACCAACGGTCTTATCTAAATAAAAACCATGTTTAATCCACATTGTATTCAGATTATACCTGTACTTTGTCAAAAATAGAGCAGTTCTGTTCCATGCGTCCCATTAGTTTAAAAAAGTCTAACGTTTGATTGTGTTTCTATGCACTTGCCGTTTTAAACATACCTTAAAGTTCGGTGTTTTATTTTTGATATACGTTTTTTTCTGCCAAGAGAGTGGATTTGTTTCATATTGATTGCGAATCTCATGACAAATATAATAGGTTAAATATATAGACAACGTTAATTTCGTTTATTGAGAAATGTTCTGTGTAAAAATAAATAAAATAGTTATTTATTATATATATTTATATGTAACTTATGAACTTTCTTACTTCACATGCTTGTTGTTTTTTAAACAGTTAATTCGACCATCTAGAAACAGTCTGAACAATAGATTTTTGCCATATGATATTATTCAGACAGATGCTATACTGAGTTTAGACGATGACTGCATTATGAAACATGATGACATTCTGCTTGCGTTTAGGTTAGAGTAATTTGAAATGAATAAGAACTTTCTTCGTTATTCTGAATTTTGTTACTTACAAGTTTCCGTAAGAAATTAGAATAATCAAACGTGATATAGACAAAAAACAGTACACAACACTCAGCATTGAAAACCAAAGACATTGCAATACGAACCCCATCCAAAACTTGGGTGGTCGCAGGTGCTACAGAAGGGAAAGGTAATTCTGCTCCACATATTACACCCGTTGTGTTACTTTTATTAGCACAAACCTAGAGTTAACTAAAAATAGACTGGTGGTATGGGATTTGCTCATTGTTTAAAGCCGTACGGCGACCAATAGTTATTAATTTCTGTGTCATGTTGGTCTCTTGTGGACAGTTGTTTCATTGGCAATCATACCACATCTTCTTTTTTATATTGTATTATATTATAATGTCTGCATTTATACAATGGGTATTTTTATAATTGTTAACATATATAGATTAGGCCAGTTCACTAAACCAGGTGCACTTTTAACAATAATTTGTTCTCACGTGAGGATTGAGGCCAAAGTATTGTCGATAAACCAACAATTATCAAAAAGCTAAAGACATGATCAAACCGGAAAGATTCTTAAGTAAAGCAAAACCCGAACAAGGAGTAAGAGCTTTGCATGAAGGAAATGAGTTTATTAAATGTAGATAGTTCTAAGATATTACAACACCATATTTTAATTAAAATGCCAGTACATGTACTTAACTTCTGAGCATATCATACCCTTCGTGACTACCAGTTCATCAGTAAAGGTTTCGACCTAATATAATAACATTCACGGTATTATTTTACAACACCAAAGGCGTGTTTAACAATAACAATCTCTTCAGTGTAAGTCAAGATCAAATCTGACATGAATCCGTGACAATGATTCTTTAAATTTGTGATCAAAATAGACTGTTTGGAGGCCTTTAAAAGGCTGTCATTGAACCTCTTTGTAACTCAAACAAATGTTTTAACATTGATTGGTGCTTTGATTTATTACTATTTGTGAGATACATTTTTGCAATGGTTACATTCGCATATGTGAGTTACAAATTTCCCAAAACATTATATAAATAAATAACAGTATTTTCAAGAGGTAAAACTAATCTCCCTGTGAGTCCTATAACGAAGTATGTACAGAAATTTTGAAAACATACGAAATAAAATAACAAAAAAAAAGAATATTTCATTTAATTGTGAACATATGTTAAAGTTCAAACACATGCAAACTTTAAACTGTTTGAATCATCTTTGCTAGCAAATCATTAACTGTTTTATTTTGAAACATGAATAGGGTTTGGAAAATAGAGAGAGAAAGAATAGTTGGTTGTCCAGGTAGAGTTCATAAATGGGATGCTGTAAGGAATAAATGGAATTATAGTTGGCAGTATTCTGATCTGTGGAAAGTGTCAATGGTTCTAACGGGAGCCGCATTTTTTCACAAGGTAGGTTGCGTCTTCTGAAGTGCATTATATTCTTATAATCCTAAAAAAAATGTAATCATAAATAGACTACAAGCGAACAAAGGCAACCATCAGACTTTGTAAAACATCACCAGTGTCTTGAAAGCTGATAAAACAGGGGTCTCGTCTTGTAATTTTTCTAAAAATTTAAACGAACGGTAATAGGACCTTGTTGATAATTATTCCGCATCAACTTCGCTAACAAAACACGATGGTCCTGAAGTATAGAATCTTGTTGCTTACGTTATTTATCATCTTTATATCGTGGTATTTGTCTTCATGAATACATTTCTGTATTATCTTTACTGTTTAGTTTATTTTGGTGGTATGCATTTGACGTGGCTCGGTTCTAATAACCGTCCTTGTGTTATTGTTCTATAATAATGTCTGTATTCTTGTCTCTCGTATTTGATAATGTGCTTTGTTCGTGTGCCTTTTTGTTCTTCATTCTTGCAAATGACGTGGCTCTGTACTTACACATCCGGTCATTGTGTTATTGTGGTATGGTAACTGTTTTTTTGTATCTCTGTTTGTTTTTGTAGTGATTAGGATAATAACACAAAGTTGGCTATTCTACCCCCCTTTTTCGTCTTTTTTTTTTTACAGTTTTACCTATTATATCTTTGTTTTGATCATTCATCGTTGTCAATGTAATGACATATTATGTGACTGTCATACACGTGAGAGTTTTAGCTAGATTTAAAACCAGATTACTAGAAAATCCACCATTTCGTACATAAAAAAATGCCAGTGCCAAGTCAGGAATTTAAGTTGTTGTCCATTCGTTTGATGTGTTTGAGATTTTGATGTTGTTATTTGATAAGGGACTTTTTGTTTTGAATATAAATTCGAGTTCAGTATTTTTGTGATTTTACTTTTATGTTCATTTTCAAGTTTTTACAACGTGATATGCAAATATACTTATACGATATAAATATGTGATGTGCAAAAATATACTTATACGATATATATAATTATAAATGGCAAGATCCGTATCGCATGCTGTGTCACCACGAGAAATCAGTATCAGTCCCGAGTGCCAAAGGTCCAAAGGGCTGATATTGGTCGAGTAGTGATACAGCATGTGATACGGATTTTTTCATGAATTTTAGCAAAATCAGAATTGTGATATGTAAAGGGACACCCGTTTTAATTCTGAGGTGGAAGCCTGGTAGATTTAAGAAATAAATAATCTTGTTTTATCACACATAAAATTATAGATATTCTGAGCATATGTTCTGGACTAATATTACCACTCATGTGGATTGATTTGTAATTATCTTACATTAGATGCTGGAGACAACTGTTTTTACATAATGTATAATTTGAACAAATGTTACCATTTGTATAACTTCAGCAAATGTTACCACTTAATGTTAAGTTGAATATTAAACTGTTAATCGTATACTTTTAACAAAATCATCATGAAATGTAATGGGACAATAATTTCATTCTGAGGTGGGGTATGACAGATTTTTTAAATAAATATTCTGGCCTCAATTTAGATTAAGATGAATAATCTTGTCTTATCACAAAACACATATTCTGGCACGATATACATTCTCGCAATCATCTACTTGTATATCATGTGGTTCGGCTGACTTCCCTTTTTTATTATGTCAAAACGTCCTTATATGATGTGCTTTCATACTTGTTATGGCCAATAAACATGATTATGATTAAAACAGTTACTGCCTACGTCATTACTGATTCCGAACTGTCTGTCCGAAATATTTCTATTGACTCCACTAATTACTGTAGTTATTACTGGAAAAATTAGAGATTTTACAAGATATAAGCATTGGCCCGTTGGAACTTTTTTTTAAAAATAACAATTTCACATCTTATATCATTGTTGGAAAATTGTCAAAGTATTGATTTTAGTTTGAAGTCGTCAATCTGTTTCAGTATCGAGGAAAAGATCAAGGCTTCTACTTTATAGTAGAATACAAATAATTAATCTAAATATATGAAAAAAGATGAGGTATGATTCCCTATTAGATAACTGTCATATGTTTTCCGAACGAAATGGCGACCTGCCGGTTCAGAATTACTTTAAATGGGACCACTTCTGTACAATGTAGCTTTTGTTTAAGAAATGATTGAGATTTTAAAAGTTATAAACATTGATAAGTTGGTACCTTTTTTTCTAAATGAAAATTCCACATCTTATATCATTATTAGAAGATTGTCAAAATATAGATTAAAAATTGAAGTCGCCAATCTGTGTCAGTCTTGAGGAAAATATCAATATATGAAGCGGACTTTCTTTTTAATAGAAGTACAAGAAATCTAAATATAAAAATAAAATGAAATATGTTTTTTCGGTGACAAAAATATATTTGAAAGTGAAAATTAAGAACTATGCAAGATGCTTTCCTTTTTTTTGAAAATGTAAACGGACACTGTGAAAGACATTTTTTTTTTTTAGAATTCTACATATTTGAATACATACTCTCTTCTTAAATATCTATCCACCAACTAAACATTGTTCCTTAATAACACTCTCATTTTTCTAAAAACACCTTTCACCCTTTTTCCGTTGTTATTTTTCTTCTTCTGAATTTTCTTTAACTTATTGTAACAATTGACTGTATTTTGTTATCTACATATTCGTTTGTTATTCACGATTATTCATAGATTGTGATTTTATTTTTGAATTTTGGGACACGGATTTATACAAGAACACTGCTCTTGTTTCCTTATCCAAATTATTAAATATTTTGTATAATCCGTATTTATATCTTTACCCTAGTAGCTATATATAGGTGTAATACCACCATTGATTTTCCCCTATTAGTCTTTGTTAAATTTGCACTTTTCAAAAAATTGTGCAGAATTTATCTTTGTTTCAAATAGAGAAATACTTGGCATGAGTAACATTTGATCCTGTCCAGTTCTATAGAAAAAGTTTCACATAACATTTCATTGCATATAAGAAAATAACCATCATTGGAAGTTAACCAATCAAATTTCACCCCTTATTCGATCTGTGTACAAGGTTTAGTCACCATGTAACCTCAAGATTACAAAATATTCTATAGAAATCACAAATAAAAAATAATGGTGTTTTAAAATACCCAAGACATATGTTTATGACACAGAAATAAAAATAAACTGCAATAAAATGTAGGATTAATTACCAACAACGGTCAAATTCAAGGGAATATTTTTTAGACCTACTTTCTTATGCAACCGGATGTGACGTACCATGATTTGGTGGTATTACACCTATAACGAAATCTGTAATAAGATATTTTTACAGTTACTCAACAAATAGGTTCCCGATGAAACAATCCAATTTTTTATTATATCATTCTCAACCACTGTTTTGAAAAAAAACATAAGCACACGAAAAAGGAGATATATAAATATCGTTCTATTTTACATCTTCCGATGAAACAATCATTTTTTTATTATAGCATTCTCAAACACTGTTTTGAAAAAAAAAACATAAGCACACGAAAAAGGAGATATATAAATATCGTTCTGTTTTACATATTCCGATGAAACAATCATTTTTTTATTATATCATTCTCAAACACTGTTTTGAAAAAAAACCCATAAGCACACGAAAAAGGAGATATATAAATTTCGTTGTTTCACATATTCCGATGAAACAATCCAGTTTGTTTAGTATATCATTCTTAAACACTGTATTGAAAAAATAAACATAAGTACACGAAAAAGGAGATATATAAATATCGTTCTGTTTTACATATTCCGATGAAACAATCATTTTTTTATTATATCATTCTCAAACACTGTTTTGAAAAAAAACCCATAAGCACACGAAAAAGGAGATATATAAATTTCGTTGTTTCACATATTCCGATGAAACAATCCAGTTTGTTTAGTATATCATTCTTAAACACTGTATTGAAAAAATAAACATAAGTACACGAAAAAGGAGATATATAAATATCGTTCTGTTTTACATATTCCGATGAAACAATCCAGTTTGTTTAGTTATCATTCTAAAACAATGTATTGAAAAAATAAACATTAGTACACGAAAAAGGAGATATATAAAAATCGCTCTGTTTTACATATGTAATCACAGTAAACCAGTATACATTTCTAAATGACACATGTAGTTTGGCGTACACTCTTCATCCTTTCGCGAATTTGGTTGTGGCTATTAACAAGTGTCATTTCTTTGGAAAAAAACCCCAATATCTTCTAAAGCTAAAACTGTTATTTATTATTTATTACAGTATTATGCCTACCTGTACAGTTATGTAATGCAATCAGCTATTCGTGAATTTGTGGATGAAAATTTAAACTGCGAAGATATTGCAATGAATTTTCTCGTATCACATATCACCCAGAAACCTCCTATTCAGGTGAGATGTGTTTATGTGTGTTTATGTGTGTTTTATTGGTTGTGTGTATGTGTGGGTGTCGCAATAATACAGTGATACATAACAAATTAATATCAGACTTCCTTTGAATAAGGAGTAATCTAAAACAAATATTTGTCTTCTCAACAATCTACGTTTAATGTTTTAACTTCAAACGTACTTTCTGAGATTTTGTAAACTGATGCATAGCTATATTAACACGTCTTAATTGAAAACAACGTTTAAACCTATGATTGCGATTGATAAAAGCCGCAAATGTTATACGTGCTAATTCAAAACATATTTCTTGGTATAGGGGAATAAATACAGCACAAACAACATTTTCCAAAAGGCCAAAAAGGTGAAAAAGTATATTTTTAAACAAAACCCATTTAACTAGCAAGTCGAACATGGTTGTTCTTAAACCCTACTGACTGTGGTTGGCGATTGTCAAATAAACGGATCCAGATGTAACAAAATGGATCTTAGTTATTAATCAAATACCAAATTAAACAGAAAACTATAAACTTCCGGAAAAGATGGTATACTGCAAAAAAAAAAGAAGAGAAAAAGGTGCAAACATTATTTTAGTACACCATATCTGGATTTTGACAATTGGTGACTCTTCAGTGACGTTAGGCATCAACACGATATGTGGAAGCCATATAATTTAACTCAATTAGGTTTAACGTGTTTGATGAACGGATCATATAAACCCACAGGCAAATATAATACAAGTCCATACAAAATAATATTATCAAATAGGCACAGTAGTATATCGCTATTCAAAAGTCACCAATCGATGGAGAGAAAACAAATCCGAGTTCCAAACTAGAAACGAGGGAAACACATAAACTATAAGAGTAAACAACGAAATAGTAAAAAAACTGAAGTGCAACAAAAAACAAACGACAACACACATAGAAACGAAATATAAGATAACAGCTGTCACATTCATGACCTAGTACATGATATTGGGTTGAACTTGGTTCATTATGTTATTGTCTAGATACTATTTGTCTTTTATTTCCTTTAAGAACTACAACCGTACACAATATAATGTATTGTTAAAATGTTATGTTCATTTTATATCGTATTGTTTTCATCATTTAAGAAAACTTAAACGATGAATTTTTATTTTTATTTTTTAGGTGCAATGTCAAATGAAGCCTTGCCATAGCTGCAAAAAACATAAATCAATATCTTCTGATCAAAATCACTTGGACGAAAGACATAAATGCTTGAACAGTTTTGTCAAAGTGTATGGTTATATGCCTTTAATTTATACACAATACTCAGTGAAGATACTTCAATAAATATTTAACTGGACTAGTTATGTACATTTCTAGTGAAGGTTTAAGAACAACCTTACCCATCTGGAGCACCTGAGATCACCCATATGTTTTTAATGGGGTTAGTGTTACTTATTCTTTAGTTTTCTAGGTTGTGTGTACTTTTGTTTGTCTGTTTGTCTTTTTCATTTTTAGCCTTGTTTTTTTTCTCTATTTATGAGTTTGACTGTCCCTTTGGTATCTGTCGTTACTCTTTTCTAAGATTAAGATAACTGAAATGCCTACCAAGAATAATCAATGTCTTGTGGTCAAAAAGCAAAATTGTGATGGCTCAAAAGAGAGTCATGCGTCAATGTTGTAAATGGTTATTATCTACGAATGAACACCTAAACTGTGAAAAAGTCCGTATTTACCACCTTTTTCTTTTTGGCCCATTGGGTGCCCACTGACTGCCTAAGAGGGGACCCGCTTCAGTCATGCTTCAGTGATTCCCTATATAAGCAATAATTTTTTTCCGGAAAAAATGGGGGCGGCCCCCGCCCCCCTAAATCCGCCTCTGGCGACGTAATCAGTCAAACAAACTTTATTAGATAACGATCGTTTTTTTTGGTCAATTCAAACCTTCGCCCATACACCTGCGAACTAGAACACGCGTACTGTGTAGTTGAATGGACTGATCAGTATTCATGTAGACGGTCAAAGTTATCATAACCCTCTATCGTTGCAAACACGTACATGCTTATGTGCTTGATAATCCCATATCAATTCTTACTTTTATTTATGTGCATGTAAAATTCATTGATTTTTTAATTTTGTGTAATAGTAAAATTTTAAACTTTAAAATCTTAACATTTTTCACATCAAAATATTTAATTGAGCTGTCTCCTCTCAGTTTGTTCTGCTTTAAACAATCTATTATTGGGCCGCTACCATTTTATTTGGACTTGGATGAAATATTTGATTTTTTTCAAGTTGTAATCTCAGTCCTGTCTTTTTATTTTTCAGTCTATTCTGTTCTGCCTTGTTTTTATTAGTTTGTCTGGATTTTTTTTTAACATAAATCGTCGTCCTGCCTTTTTTTACCAAGTTGCTCATCCTGTCTTTTTATATCTTTCGCAAGTTTTATGTATTTGACTAAAGATAGCGTGATTTTTTTTTCTGATTCAGTTTACTTGATGTTGAGGAAAAACACGAAATTTTAAGTAAATTCAGAACATCTAATAACCAACCATGCTTTGATTAGAGAGATGGCAAACAATGATATATTTCATGAATTTTATAAATAACTGTTTTGCTATTCTCGGTTGAAAAATGAACGTAAATTATATATTGTAAATATTTAATAAATAGTTACATAGAAAACAATTAGTTTTTAAAAGGGTGTTTATTCATTACATGTATTGATAAAAAGATGAGTCCCTTCTTGTGCATGCAAGCCATTCAGTCATCGTTAATTTTTTTATATTATGTTTATCAGTTTATTACACAAAGATATAGAATATGAAGTATGAGTGATAATGAGACAACTCTCCATCCAAATTACAATTTATAAAAGTAAACCATTATAGGTAAATATACTGCCTTCAACACGGAGCCTTGGCTCAGACCGAATAGCAGGCTATAAAGGGCCCCACAATTACTAGTGCAAAACCAGTCAAACGGGAAAACCAAAGGTCTAAATGTATGATTTTGTATTTGATTTTGAATACGCATGTAGACTACACGTCACTTTGGAAGATAGTTCAACAATGTTATGCAAATCACTATTCTTACGTTATGAAATTAAAAGATAAGTTTTCATCAAATTAAATTCGAAAACAGTACATTCATATTGTTCCTTATAAACTACGATATTTCTTACCAGTATTTATTTATTTTGTTAGTTCCACACATACAAAACAAAACATCTTCGCCGGCGATGTAACATTTTAATCCCCTTTTCCACCAACCTTCACTGAATTAATTTGAATTTCGTGGTGACCATGAGAGTACATTGATATTACGTCAACAAATGAAACGATTATTGTTGTATTGTTTCTATATGGCGGGGACAATTTTTTCGTTTATGATACGTAATTTCTGAATTACCAAACGCTTAGCTACTGTGTAACGTTATTTGTGTTAGTTTCATAGCATGAAAACACCAGAGAGGAATGTGAACCCAATGCATCATAAATTATTGTGAATATTGTAATGAATCAGTATTATGAGATCTTGATCATAAGTAACTACGAAATTGAAAGAAATTAAAAATGGTTCATTATTCATCCGTATAATTGCGGCACATGTTTTTTTTATTCTATTCTTATATTTTTTTTATAATGATTGTGTTGCTGCAGTATAATATATCGACACAACTATTTGAAATTCACAAAACATCTGTATAATTCTTTTGACTTAAGATTTGTAAACTAAAAAATCATTGTTTTATGTTCGTAATAACATAGTACATTCCATTGTCAGTCACCTGTGTCAACTCACGTGCACCTTACTACTGTTGTTTTTGAATCTTTCGACCAATGCAATGAGACGTTACAAGTTGTTTGTTTGTGATACGCCAGAACGTTATCAATGAACTATCAATCGCTAAACTTGACTGCATTTCAGTGTATGCACGAGTAGACTCGATATATTTATGACTCTCAAAACTTTAACCCTTAATGTACCCAACTCCATGACACATGCCAATTTCACTTTGACATGTCTTTAGAATGACCTAGCATCCTCATATATATAACTTATTCCCCATCAATGTGTCGAATATTGTTAAAACGGAACTATCACGTGCCGGATTGTCGAGGGTCACATGTCTGATTATTTTCGTTCGCAAAACGTATCCATCGTAAACAAAGGCAACAGTAGTATACCGCTGTTCGGATATGTATGGAAAATTACCTATCTTGCAATTATATGTTTGGTAGTGACGTCAATCTGTTAGGACACTTTTTTGTTTCTGACCTTATTTTTTGAATTCAATTCCCTGTAGACAAAAATGAAACATGTTTGTGAGCAATCAATTCCGCGGCTCAACTTCACGCAATTAGGTATAGTAAGAACTATATTATATATATCTCTGACTCAATAGAGGACCCTTCATAGCAAATTTAGCTTCCTACTTAAAACCGGAATTAACAGTACAGGTTTGTATGCAGTAATTTCCTCAAAGTATACCCATCCATTCCTTCAACATATAGACTTACCACAAAGACTCACTTTTGCAGTCAACATAAACATATAAGTTTATCTATAATGCATCTTCCACTCAAAAATCAAAACCGAGTCGTTTACCTGCAGACTCAAATTCTCATTGGTCCATAAAGTAGAAACATTACAAATAACCTTTAACCATGGGATGCAGTTTGTTCGACAAATATAAAAGTTCTGCCTTTCAATCGTGTGCCTATAGAATCTGTTGTCCCATGGTTCATTTGACTTTTTTTTTTTTTTAAATTGATACACTTTTACTAGTATCATCATATGTTTTTTTAGTCATTTATCATGAATGGGGATGTTAAATCCAATGTTTCGTGCAGACAGAGGGATTCAATCGCTGCATTTTGAAAAACATTTGCTTGAAATATTTGCCACTGGACATAAAGCACACAACAATCAATCAACCATGAAAAAATTTACTTCCTAATTTATGTACAAAATTATGAACGAAAAAGAAATGTGTAACACAACAACAAACGAGAACCACTGAATTACAGGGTTTTGACTTAGGAAAGGCACATACAATAAGAATTTCGGCGGGATTGAACATGTTAGCAGAGGCCCAACTCTCCCCTAACCTCGATGTAACAGTACAACATAAGAACAAACTATAAGAATCAGTTGATAAAGGCTAAACTCAGATGTAAAAAAATAGAAAAACACAGAGTGGACCTGACCCTCCATCAACAAATAGACATTAAGTACACATCTGAGAGTACTCTTAGTTACTAATACCTAGTTCAAAGTCAATAACAACTGATAAATAAAGAATCAATCATTTCCCAACCAATATCCAGTAGATTGCACAAACAGTCAGAGAAAAATATGACCTCGTGCAATGATAAGATACAGACATCGACAGATTGTAGAGCCATAAATGTGCATATGTATATAACAATAATATTTAGTTTGCTTTAAATTTAATGATAACAAATGAATATAAATAACAATAAATCTATCTTCAAAGATATAATTATAGTGTTGAAAGCTTAACACTTCAGAATGTACAGGGAAAAAGGTCCCAAGTGACAAATTCGCAAAATACATTTGGTATGAATTCCTCTAACTGTGTCTTCGCTTATTGTTTGGTTTTTTTTCTGTGCGTTTACTGTGTCATACCCCACATCCTTTGTTTTTCTATTATATATATTTTGTTAGAAATTGTCAAATGGCCATATGTATAAAGAAAAAAACCAACACGCTATATATATTTAACAACCTTGTTTGCTAGGTTTGTCAATATTTTTCAGCGAAGAATGCTATTTTGTATTGCTAAGCATAATTCTACAAGTTAAAGGCACCTTAGTTTGTGAAATTGTGATAAAAATCCCAAAGCAAAAGATAAATGTACATGCCCGTGCACTGATACATGTGTTGTCGTATTTATTTTAAGTTTCATATCTTATTTGAAAAAGAAGCGTGTTAGACAGCTTAACATATTTTCCTACAAGTCCCATGTTCTTTATAAGCTTTGAAAATTACGATGAAAATCGTTAAGCGAGGGAAAACCTGTACAAGCCCGTGTACTGAAACATTGTTTTAAAATGTTGACGTTTCCTATATAATTTCAAATTCTAACATTTACAATAATTAATCTGGTACCTTGATACAAATACTATTTTTATCATTATTATTAATCAAAACCTTATTTGTTTTATTTATTTATTTCATACATGTAAAAAATTTATTTTTTAATGCTTCTTATATTTTTTTTAATTTAGTTTTTTACATATTGTGACTTTTTTTACCTGTGACCTTTTTCCTTTTTTGGATTTGATGACTTTTCCTGGATTTTTTCTGTCCATTTACAATTTTCATAATCTGCCCTTTTTGTGTCAAAATATGGAGGAAAGGAGTAGGTTCAGTAAGACCCCTTTTTGGCCCCGAAATATAGCAGTTTTAGAAAATTGTGAAAATATAATCTTTATACTATATTTTGGAAAGTAAAATGCTTCTGTAAAAAGTTCTGTTACATAAATATCAGCTGTTTTGACAATACAATGCACAAATATTTCGTTCTAGCATCATTAAGTCATGTTAAATTACTGAAATCTTCAAAGTTTTAGCATTTTGGTTCATTTTTAGACGGTTTCGGTCTCATATGAAAGTGGCCGCATTCGTGTTCATTCATAATATTAAAAGTTAAGTTGTATTTGATGATAATACAAAACATATATAAAGGTTGAGGATGAACACGGATGCCGCCCCTTTCATTTTGACAAAACACATCTGAATAGTGACGTTTTTTTGGCATATTTGATTTTTCATATTTAAGCTTGAATCAGAGCGTTTTTAATGACTTAATCAGTTAAAATCTTTCACATAAACTAATTGAATCAATTGAAATAGACACTTAAGTGTTTAAAAATTGTCCAAAAGCTTCGTTAGATGAACCTGAATTTGAGGCCAAAATCGGCGCCTACTACTTTGAAACTGATCAAGAACTTTTTAATATGGATATTATTGCTAATATGGATATTGCTCATTGTTGAAGGCCGTATGGTGACCTATAGTTGTTAATGTCTGTGTTATTTTGGTCTCTTGGGGATAGTTGTCTCATTGGCATACCATCTCTTCTTTTTTATATTGAATTATGAAGCATTTTTTACTGGTTGAACATGAATAAGACTAACAAAACTCTTACATGAGTAAGGTAAATTATAAAAACGACAGGTTCATGAAAACTTCAAAATAAGACGTTAAATTATATCAATTAAATAGACACACAAGTGTTTTAAAAGTGTTTAAAAACTTTCGTTAGATGAACCTGAAAATTGAGGCAAAATCGGCCCTTCCCGGACCTACTCCTTTGTTCGTCTTATTAATCGTAAGTTGAAAAACGTATTGTTGAAACACCCAAATACACATAAACAAGTTCAAAATAAAAGTACACGTTTGAACAACTTGTGGGATAGTGCAATGCCATTTTCTCTGAAAACAAGTTAGAAAATTGAGTTTTATGATTTTTATACTGCTCCTAATAACAATATTATAAAGTTGTCTTTCTGAACAGTCGTCTGAACTCTTGTCTAATTTCTGGTATTCTCCAAGCATATATAAAAGGATTTGAAAATGAGTTTATCAGAAATGGAACAGTAAGTAGAAGTCGTGTTTGTAGCGTTAATTCTACACTCGAAAACATCTCTATCAAATAAGACGCCACAAACGTTCCTGTCAATGCTATAGTTTGGAGAGCAATAATGATAGTTGTTAAAAATGCTCTGATCTCCCAGGTTTTTATCATATGTGTATGACATGTAGAAGCAGCAGAACTTTCGACGACGTCAGATAATGTAGTGTTTGTTTTGCGTTGCATATTAATCGTATTTATTTTCCTGTTCTCTTTTGTTTTGCTGTCATTTTTTCCTACGTCCGAATTCCTATGAAATGTTTTCTGCACTTCCGACATACACTTTGGCGTTAATTCTTGATCAAAGCTGCAAGTGTTGTCAAACTGTGATAGCGTCTTAGTTGTTGGGCTAGTGGTACAGTGTAGACAATTCAAGACATGGTGATCTGGACTGCATACAATTCGACATGAAAGTTCTTTTTCAATGCTGTTATTGACATTGCACTCAACGCGATTGATTGTTATATCCTGTATTGATATGGCGTCTACTTTGTCGTCCCCTTGTCTTTTGTCACATAGGGCTTTTTGAATGCCTTGCTCTTTTGTCACGATTGTTGAATGCACATCATCAGTATTTTTATTTCCCTCGCTTAATACTCGAAACGGTGCAATTGTTCCCTTGAAATGTAATTTCCATATGCGAACACTAGTGAGGATTGATAGCGTCAGAAGAAGAACAAAAGTTATTGTTACTGGTAAAATGATAACAAAAATATACAAACTGTCCACATATACAATAGGAGGTCTGCAAATATGTATGAATTCGGCACGTGGTGACAATATTGATCCAGAAAGCGAAATAATCAGTACAGTGAACATTGCTACCCCAATGATTACAAATTTGTTCTTATCAAATTTATCACTGGTTCCAAAGTTAAAAGACCTCACTACTAAGTACCTCTGTAAACACAGAAGAAATATCAAACAATAGTTTGATTGAATGCCAAACGAACCTAGAAATATCTGTAGGAGACAAGGTTCAACATTTTTATACTTTATTAAAGGTGAAAGCGAAAAAAGTACTGATGTAATCCCCAAAGTAATGTCACTACAAAAAAGACCTAGAATTGTTAGATTGTAGAATGTTTTCTTCAAAGCTTTAAAACAGACCACAATGTAACTGATATGCACTACAATTGTCACTAAGGAGAGTGTAGTTAATAAAATTGTAACTGCATCATCAACCTTTGCAGCCGCTAGTGATGTATCTGTGTCCTGAAAATGCAAATCAAAATAAACAAAACAACAAAAAACACTATTCTACTGAATTGTTACTTTTCATTTGCATATGATATGTTTGGATGACTTAATTTGATGGAAGACTGAGTCGAAAGTCTTGCAAGCGCAAAAATTATGAACCTCAACTGACCACTTTATCCAATCTCCGGCGCAGAGATCACATATCCGTTCCGTTCAATACTTTGTAACACTAAACTCAATATTAAGTGCAGTATTGCAGAGCATGTATGGAACGGATATGAACTCTGCGCCGGAGATTGCACTTTTATTATCTAAATCAAGTAAAGCTGTTTGGTAAGCCATTTAGAAACTCTTCCAAAAAATATGATATGCCACAATCAAAAGGGTAATTAACTTTTTCCGGTAGCAAAGGGTGGTGAATGGCATTGTTTTCAATCATGAAAAAAATGTCATTGTTCCAGCGGACAAAACGTCGAAAAATGTTTGTTTTATATTCATATATCAGAAATCAGAACATTGAGAATTCGTTGTTAATATGGGAACCCTATCTATACTTTTTGTTATTACGAACTAGTGATTTTTGAATACTGTGGATTCATCATTATTCGTTGAATACCAATTCTCGTGGCTTTCGTGGGTACTGTTGAACCACGAAATTAAATGTTTAACGAATAACAAATTTTCTATCGGCTTGTTTATCGACTTCAGCAAAACCACGAAATCAAATATCCACGATCTTGCAAGTTTTCCCTAATCCACGAAAATTGATACCCACGAAAATAAAAGAATCTACAGTATCAGAAATCTGTCTTTCTCGCCCTTTGTATCTCCATAAAAAGACGATGTGGATCTTTATACTTGAAACTTAGACTTAAAAAAAAATATGTATTGCAGTTCATTATATAGTCATGCATGTTCGACCAAGAATTTATCTAAGTTCCTCTCTATATTCTTTGTACTGTAACAATGAACTTCAAACGTAATGGAAAATGTGTACAGAACATCTTTTTTGTATCTATTGTTGTGGGCTACTCAAAAAGTGGCAATCACGAACTTTCAGTAAAATCAAACTTTTTTTTCTATGCTCTTCTGCTTTTCACTTTACTTATTTGAACGATTTGTTTTTTACTAAAATGTGCCTTTTCCCAAAAAAAACCCCAACCCACAGGAAATCTGACTTCGTACAGAACCATACTGATCCAACCAACAACCATACTGATATCACAAGATTGAGCTTTCTAAAAAGCTATGAACTGCTCTGCTATATCCTAATTTTATGTAACATGCGTATATGTGGGTGTTGATTTTGTATTGGAAATATGGTATTATTAGATACTGAATGACATTAAATGGATTAACTATGATTAACTGCGTTATACACCCATGCGTTTTTTTTTCACTTTACTTGATCTATTGAAAAGCATTAACAAAAAGACACGACTCTGTAGGTATGTTTCTCTGAAGGTGTGCCTAGATTAGCAGGAGTAATAAAATACAGATGATGCATTTTTGTAAACATTGCCCATATGCTCATTGTTAAGCAAAACAATTTGTGTATATTGCAGATTGACATGGCAAATATACATGTAGTGACAATTGATATTTCAATACTAAATTTCAGTGTGCAATATATGCATAATGCACGTGAATGAATTAATGACAGATGATCGGAACTGAAATATACACAGTCAACTTTCCGGCAGTTGAAGTCTTGTCCTGAGACGAGACAAGTCTGTAATTAGTATCTCATCTAAGCCAATAGCTGTTGCTGTATCTCAGCCGCCTCATAAATCAACATCAGAATATATATGGAATTCATTTCAGGATGGTGTGAAATGAAGAAAATTAACCAGGAATGTTTACTTCAAACATTAAACTTCAACAGGAATAATGTTTACCCAAAATACAAAACTAAGTAAGGAATAATGGTTACACCAAATACGAAACTAAACTAAACGCTTTAAAGGGTATATGTCGCTCACCTTGGTCTAAATGCATATTCAACAAAGGACACTCTACAACAATGTAGAAAGGAACACAATAAACGACAAAAGTCTCTTGGTTTCAGGAAAAGTAGATTTTGTAAAAGTTAACAGACGTCGACTGCCCTTTGGTCAGGTGAGCTAAATAGGAACACGTGTTATGTTAAGTAAGTCATTTATATTCCTCAATATTGTTGCAAAAGGACTTCTTTGCAGCTGAGTTTTATTGTGCCAATTGCTGTGAGTTTGGCTGGATGATAGGGGGAGCGTTGATATCAAATAAACATGTTTACTCCCGCGTCGATTTTATGCCTGTCCCAAGTCTTACATTTAAAAGAAAACTGTTTGTTCATTTATATGTTTCGAAATATTATTGAACTTCCACTATCAATACACTTTTTTGTTTAGGGGCTAAATGAAGCCCGTTTCCGGCTGCGCGTCTTCTCTCGCTAAGGGTTGTAGGGTATTCTCGACTGTATTTTTATACATGTAATTATTGCAGCAGCCATGAGTTAGGAAGTCACAAATATACACCCCTTTTAATTAAAAACACCAAACGTTTCCGCTTATACCATGTATACTTACATTTATTTTTTTTGCATGGTTTTAAAACTTCCTATGTGGTTTTCTATAATAAAAATCTATAAAAATATATTTATCAACGGTTTACTAGTATATTAAAAAAAAACGTTTCCGCTTAAACTTACATTCATCTTTATTGCATGGGTTTAAAACTTCTTTTGTGGTTGCCTACAATAAAAATCTATAAATATATATTTATCAACGGCTTAGTATATAGATAAAAAATCTATAAATATATATTTATTGACGGCTTAGTAGATTTCTAGGAATTTGATTGGTTAATGCACGTCGTTACGACACTCATCTGCAGGTTGCTGCTAATCCCGGTATATCCGGACGTTGCTACCCATTACACATGGGAACTTCACACACGTTTTCTTTAGTTCAATGGTCGTACCTTATATTACCTAAAAGCCATTCAAGTACAACATGTACAAAGGTTACAGAGAAGTTAAACAATAATATACATAAAAATAAAAATGCATTAAAATGTTGAATTCTATAGTTTATTAATTATATCTGTAATGAAATATTTACATTACTTTCATATGTATTCATTAAATGGTTAAATTCATAATAATTATGTTCACTTCTGGTAATATGCCTTTAGATTGAGTTAAGCCATTACAAGTGATATTTCAAAGTGTGTCTTTCTATTGTTTTAGATGGGATGAATGTTTGGTACCATTAAAACGTTCAAACCTGATGCAATTATTTGTTCCTGTCCTAAGTCAGAAATCTGATGTTGAGTAGTAGTCGTTTCTTGATGTGGTTCATAAGCGTTTCTCGTCTTTTTTATATAGATTAGACTATTGGTTTTCTCGTTTGAATGATTTTACGCTAGTAATTTTTGGGCCCTTTATAGCTTGCTGTGCGGTGAGAGCCAATGCTCTGTGTTAAAGACCGTACTTTGGCCTATAAGGGTTTGCTTTTATAAATGGTGACTTGGATGGAAAGTTGTCTCATTGGCACTCATACACATCTTCTTATATTTATAAACCATTTCACATTCAATTCTATAAATTTAAAAATAAATCCAACATATATTGCAATCTTTTCAACACCCAAATCCATATCTTCTTCAGTTACAGGATTATGAATATTTAGATGTGCGGTTTTCCCATTTACAACTGCACCGACCGCAAAAGCCTTCCAAATCTTTAAATGTAAAAAAGTTATCTCTATTCTAATGATTCATAACAAATCATTTATCATGTTTGATATAAGATATATATTTGTATTAGGTATTATTTCTGTGTAAAATTTTCATTAAACGAAAATGCATTGAAATGAAGTAATTTTCTTTGGCAACTTATTGATTTTAAATTTATAACTGCATGACATCACCGTAAGTATGCTCTGGTGCCAAACATTAATACATAGCGTTTTCGGACTTGTTTGCTCTCATTTGTAATTAACCGTGAAATAGAGAATATGTTACCAGTCTACCAATGGATGCTAAAATATCAAAATTTACAAAAATAAGTCACTCTTTTATTCATTCTAAATTCGAAGATAAAAGAATATTTAAGTCAATAAATTCTTAACAAACAAACAAGAAAACAATGTTGATTAATACGTTTAACATACATTTTGCCTTACCCTTATTAAGAATAATTATGGTAACAACTTATATATATACAAGAATTACTACTTTTGTGACCACCGCATACATCTTACCTTTCGTAGTTCTTGTCATCTATAGGTGACGACTATTGTCGAACAGGACGAATGCTACTAATAACATCAACGATTAATAACTTTCCTGCAATATATTTGGTATAAGCACGTTTCGAAAAATAATGTTCCTTCATTAAAATGTAAAGTAAAAAAAACGTTAGATCCAATCTTCATGCAAATGCATTCGTTCCAACTCGGCTGATTCCGTTCCTCCACCTAATAGGTAGACAGAGAGCAACGGAGTCGCCCGAGGTTTGCCGATTGGATGCTCATGTAAAGGAACTGAAAATTCAAGACAAACAGTATAACTGAGCATTAATGAGGAAACAAAGCTTTGTTGTATGAAAGATATCTAGGTTTTATTAGATGAGTATCTATATATTTATGACAATATCAAAGACTGTACCCTTGTGTAACATTACTTTTATCAGCAACAGAAACAAAAGGTTTGTGATAAAAATCAATAAATTAAAGAAGCGCAGGTGATTAGTATCGACCGATTACACACGACCATGATATAATACTGATTGTTGGTCTCTATTCATGACGTATTCTATACACCAAAGACACTATCGAGATAGTTGTAAAAAATTATTTCAAAGGCATGACAAAGAAAAGACATAAAATTCTTTCAAAATCACCTTGATGAAATGATTTATTTAGAACATTCAAATAACTTTAAAATAACACATTAGAATAAGTGCTTTCGAAATATAACTGAGTCGAATTATTTAATCAACTAAATATCAAATAATGCCGCGCACTTATTTAAAAACGTGAGAAATTAAGAACGAAAAGGAAACCGACATTCATAAGCTGGCCACACTTATACCGCAAGGATTGATTGTAATTTTGATAACAGGCCGTGCAATATTTATTTTTAATGTATTTTGAGAACAAAAAAATGAAAGAAAACATGTTTTTTTTTAATTTACACTGTATTTGAGTGTCAGTGATTGCTCAATACGTCGTTCTTCACGTTCGATTCATTATATATCAACCAGAAATGGACTAGCGCCATTATGTCGTCACTTAATATCATTAGTTACAACAACCATTTTGTTTTCAACTATTGTCGATTTGCTTGAAACGACTGATTGCTACATTCTCAGCTACAAAATTCTTGTTTTCTTATACTTTATTCGCGTTGTGTTGCTGTATTTTATTTGTGCAACAATTGTGTTTCCAATGTTCATTGCTTTTGGGAATTTCTTTTCTTCGGCATGTTCAATTGATTACAACAAGTACAAAACAGTTCTTCTATGCCAAAAAGATCGGATTCATTTCTCACAAGACAAGATATATAGAACATCCATACCAGACAACGTAGTTATACAAATAATTTGACAAGTTAAACTTCAAATGACAGTATCATATATAGCTATTGGAAAAAGATGATCAGAATCAAAACGAATTTTGAAAACATTTTTGACAATTGGCTGCTTGTGTTCATTATATACTAGGCAAAAAAAAGAAACGTTACATTGGTTTTTAATTTGAAAATATCACTTATATCAATTTCAAATTTGTTCATGATTAAAAATAGTAACCTGAATGATTTATCTATCAAATTTACTAATTTATAAAAGTATCGGAAATGACGTAACGTCATTTTCTGATTTCAAACAAATAACCATTTTTTTCAAAAATTTCCCTGTATAGAGTTGGAAGAGAGTTGTCCTTTTTGTCATTTATTGTGTCGAACACGATTGTAAACAAAAGGTCGCATTACAAAATTGAAAAATGTTACCTGTAACACAATGCCCCGTCTACGCCAAAATGAGAGAGAACGAGTTATTGGGATGTTGACAGCAGGAATGACTCAAGTGCAGGTTACAAATCATTTTAATGTCTCTAGAATGACTATTGCAAGGCTTAATACTCGCTTTAGAGATAATGGCACAACAAATGATCGCCCTGTAGTGGCAGGACCCGTGAAACGACGTTACGTCAAGACAGACAAATCCGCATCATTCATCTCCGGAATCGATTTGTAAACGCGTCACAAACTGCACGACAAACCCACGGAAGACATAACAACAGTTCGCTCAAACAGTTCGTGACCGATTGCGTCAAGTTGGTCTAAGAGCTCGTCGTCCGTTGAAGGGACCTTTCCTGACGCAGCGTCACAGGATGGCGCGACTTCAATGGACAAGGGTACGGATTCGATGGAATAGGCAAACATGGAGACAAGTTCATCTTAATGTAACTAAATTTAGCGACGGCAGAGCCAGGGTCTACCGGAGACGCAATGAACGATTTTCTGTTGCGTGCGTGCAGGAAACAAATCGGTTTGGTGGTGGCGGATTCATGATATGGGGCGGAATTACCTACCAGGAACGCACCGAGCTCACAATCATCGTTGGTAACCTAAATGCAATAAGGTATAAGGACGAAATTCTGGCTCCAGTTGTTCTCCCGTTTCTCCGAAGACATCGTTTTAACAACGTTTTTAAGCAGAACAACGCCCGTTGTAACGTGGCACACATTTCGTAGAACTTTTTGGAGAATAACCATATTCGTGTTTTGCCATGGCCAGCAATGTCTCCATATTTATCACCAATTGAACATCTTTGGGACGAACTTGAACGACGTATTAGAAATAGCACAAAATCAACCGGAAACGCCAGCCCAGCTCCAAACAGCACTTTTCAGGGAATCGAACAACATCCCTCAGGATTTTATTCGACGCGTTTAGATTCCATGCGACGGAGGTGTCAGGCGGTCATAAATGCAAGAGGTAGTCATACAAGGTATTGACATGTTAACACATATTATGTACTCGTCCTGTTAAAATTGTCCGAGAATGTGCAATATTGTTTTCAATAAAAAAAAAAATTGTTATGGTGTTATGGTTCTTTTCTTATGTTAGCTTATTATTCCATTAAATTTGTTGTAATAAAAAAATTAAATGACCTTATAAGCATGTAACGTTTCTTTTTTTTTGCCTAGTATGTGTTACAAAATACTTTTTTTGGGATTGTTACAGGTTTATAAACCATATGATCTTAAACTTAAAAATGATGTCAGGATTGTAGAATGATTTATATTAATTCATAATTATTCATTATTTGCTGTACCCTGTATATTTCAATGCTCTTCAACTTCGTACTTTATTTGGCCTTTTAAACATTTTTTTTATTCGAGCGTCACTGATGAGTCTTTTGAAGACGAAACGCGCGTCCGGCGTTAATATGGAATTTTAATCCTTGTATCTATAACGAGTTTATTACACGTTAAGATTGTCACCGTTCCGAAAACGACTTGTATGCAAGTACACTAGATAAGACGTTGTTACTATTAATCTTTACAGATTTTGATATATCACTGATTAATACCTGCCACTTAGTGTTGATCTTAAAAAAAAATCCGTTGATACATATAGAAAATCAAATGATAAAACACATCAAACTAATGGACAACAACTGTAACATTCTTGACTTGGTAAAATGTACGGGCATTTTTCAAAAGTTTTCACTTTTATTATTATTGTTTAAAATGATAATTGTTTGCAATGCAGCCCTTGACAACAAATAACCTGTTATACATATGTAGGACTTAAATCCATTGTGGGTTCCAAATCTATGGCAGATTCCTAATCTGTGGTAAATGTGACGTCATGTTAAACTTGTGGTATCATACTGAACTGTCAATGAGGTAATGCTATATCTGTGTTATTAGTTTTGTTGTTGCAGTTTAATCTGTAATATCCTATGTCTTTATCTCAACTGGATTCAAATCTTATAGCAACTTTTATTTAATGAATGGCTATTATCTATTTTGAATTTATTGAACCATAAAACTAATTTTTGACTCTTCACATTGAATAATCCGCGGAGCGGATTATGTAAAATGTGAAGAGTCAAAAATTAGTTTTATGGTTCAATAAAATCAAAAGAAATTATTGCCATTCATTATAAATAAATTTCTATCAAAAATAAGGCTCAAAGAACTTTTTATTTTATTTATATTAACGGCAATAACAACGTACACACATGTTGGCTTATGAATACAAAACGTCAGAGTGGGCGTGTCAAAATCAAAATTGACAACATTGAAAATAACACTAATAATTTTAACCAATCAGAAACAGGAAAACACCAAATTTATTTATTTTGATATAAAACAACAATAAAAAATTAAACTATTTCTTGGCTCTCAAAAAGGCGCAAAATTCAAAATGGTTATCTTAATTATATGAATATTTCAAAACAGAACGAAAAAAAAGCGGTAATATTTTTTTTCTTTAGTTGTCTACTATAATAACTACAAGAATAGAAATAATTGTCATGTAAAATGTTCAACATATGACAAATTTCCTATAGGCTTGTATGCAAACTTCGACAAAACAACGAAATTAAATATATACGAACATAATAATTCCTTAATCCTAAAAAATTGGTACCCCCAAAAATAAGTGAATACACAGTAATGAAGTCTACCGTCCGTCCGTATGCCATTTATGTCATGTTCCCACGTATCAGTGGGTCCGAGACCACAATTATTTCGTAGTACATTTCTTTTAGACAATAAATGCAAATTAAAAAATCCCACCTGCGCTTTCTCAATAATTTTTTTTTACAGTGTGTTGTACTACTTTTGGGACAAATTATATCAAACTTATAGAAAATTTCATCGGCTCTTACTCAAAATATGGACAATTTTATGCTAAGGGGGTCTTGAAATCCTTTAACAGCTTCCGAAGTGCTAATTTTAAACCTTTTTCAATTAGACCTAATCACTACTTTTCTTTAAAATTCATTAGAAAATGTTTTTTACAGTGTCATTTCATCCCTTGACTTGCTATTTCAGGCATAACACATTGCGAAATACATTTAGAAGGGGTATAAAAAAATAATTGGCAAGTAACACACCGTTCACACTAGGAACTACATTCGTGGACAACGAAAACCAAGGACAACGAAAATCAAGGGATGACAATTGTGGTCTCGGACATAATAGGATAGAAAAATTAACCAATCTTAATAAAACTTGGTATGACCAAAAGCTTCATAAATTATAAGTCTGCTTACAAAATTTTGTGGTAATAGGATATGTTTTATAAACAAATGATACATTTCATATTCAACTTTGCGCGTTAAATTTTTATGTTAAGCTTGAAAATTTTGCTATTAACATTTGGGGCTTTTAAAATTCAAATATAGCAAAAAAAATACTTGTTAAATGCCTTAACATAAAATATATTATGTATTAAAGCAGTCGAGTACTCAATATAGAATAAAAGGTAGTTGAGGTTTTGATACTGACTATATCATGTGGAATATATAGACGAGCCCGTTAGGGAGAGTTAAGATATTCCACATGATATAGTCAGTATCAAAAACGAAACTACCTATTATTCTTTTTATCGGTAATTATGACATTCACGCAATGTTATATGACGTCACGCAATGTATTGCCTAATATTTGCAGTGATACAGCCAGTACGTTGATACTCGAAAATATTAGACAGTAATATCAAAGAGAAAATATACGAATTACCGATAATTTGATTTATCAGACTTATCATAATCATTCAAAAGTCAAATCTATTTGAACATATGCCTAAACATTGAGGTTTTCTAATAGAGGGACCTTACATAAAGATGTAATATTTTCCAGCAATTTTAAATTTGTCAAGCTATTTGGTTATAAATAATTCTAACATTCTCAAATGTACTTAAAATGGAAAGATGAGTGACAAATCACATATCATATTAGTTAAAAAGGGTCTTAGGTCAAGTAAGACTGAAAATAATTTAGATTCAATTTAGTCTATAGCACATATTTACATTTAAAAACGCATATTGAAGCTATAGGAAACAAACATTTGTGTCTTTTTTTTTTTATCATTTCTATACTCAGGTGACATGATACAATAAATCTGAGCAAAAAAACTCTAGCATTTAACATTTTTTTGTAACAGTATGGTCTGAAACATAGATTTTTCACTTTTTAGTGAAAACTTGCATGCATTTTTGTCTGAACAGGTTTATATGTGAACCACTTGCTATCCTACAGAAGAAAAGAAAGATATAATGTGAACTGAATCAGATACAAAAGACATTGTAAAGTGCTTTTTGGTTTAGTCAGGTCTTTGTTATGAACTTCAAATTTTATGTACCTCACATTTAATTTGATCCAAACAGGACGTTAGGCGTTAGGCGAGGGTCATTTATACAAAACATTTTGCATCAATTGTCTGAGTTAATCTTGTGGATTCAGAGTTTATAAATATTTAAAACATCTGGATTAAAACATAGCAACACAAATATTAGCACATGAAAACCTGTCAGATAGAAAGTCAGAAAGTCATTTATGCATCAAAATTGAAAAAGCTATGAAATGCTTATTTTGACCATATAAAGCCAAAATTGGTCGTTTTTGCAAAATTCTTATCAAATAAAATTTTTAATCCTTTAGTTTCATGCTGTTTGACAAATTGACACAATCAAATCATTCAGGGAAGTTGCTAAAGTACAAATACTATATTTACTGATTTCACATCTTAAGTCCGAGACCACAATTACTTCGTAGTGCATTTCTTTAAGACAATAAATGCAAATTAAAACAATTCCACCTGCGCTTTCTCGATAATTTTTTTTCAGGCATAAAACATGGAGAAATACATTTAAAAGGGGTATAAAAAAATGTCCACACTAGGGACTACATTCGTGGACAACGGTCACGGACCAGTGGCAATATTAATTCTCGTATTTCATTATAGGCGACTCACTCTATATAAGTAACTTATTGTTACTATTTTTAATTTGTTTTCGTACTGAATATGCATGACATATATGCAAGGGAATATTTAACCAATAGTAATCTACCAATAATAACATTTATTGCTATTTGGTGATATTTTTTGTTATCATGCTAGTCGCATAAGATAGAAAACAGTCGCTAGTTACTAAGGGTACACGTGCCGTTGTCAATGAAAACACTAACGACGTCAATTCAAAATAGCCTTAATTAGATTATCATAGACTTTCAAACCCAAAGATGTTTCTCGCCGTTCAATGAGATTGAAGCTGATATTAAACCTCCCTTTGAAATACCACAATTTTCAAAAAGAACTGAAGATGTTCTAATGTATCACAGGAGAATAGTGTATCAAACAGTTTCACGTTTGTAAGAATTTATGTTTTGATTTTTTTCAATCAATTGGCAAACAAGAATTATATACCATGTTAAATGTTGTATTCTAATATGACGTGCTTCTTTAGCTTTGGGTACAAAGCCATGTTCTAATTCGAATAGAACATGGGCTGCACGTGATTGACGTCACAATTGAAATTGCAACGTCAGATGAATTTTTAAACAACATCAGAGATACAAATGGACATTTTTGTTGGTGTTGCTCGCTAGAAAATTGAATAAAAACATTCTAAAAGTAAGTTACAATTTTTCTGTTCTTTTTTTATTAACAAACTGTTGATTTTTCTTTTACGTTTTTGTTCATCAATCAAAATGGCGACGTTTCGAGCGTCTACTATAGGTCCGCTTCGAAGAACAAAGTTCAAAATATTCCTATTAGAATCGAAATAATTCTATCATGCCATGCTCTATGCTCATTTTAACATGGGTAGGCATTATATTTGTAAACATTTAATACCTCGCTAACGCTCGGTATTAAGATATAAACAAATATAATGCCTACCCATGTTAAAATGAGCAGAGAGCATGGCATGAAAGAATTATTTCTTAATTTGTCAGTGCTTTCAAGTTTTGTTACCATTTGTAGTGGTGAGTTAAGGTGACGACAATGTTTACAATTATGTGTATGTAGTCCTGTAATGATAAAGCAGACTTAACGTGTGCACTGTTTACATCAATCTGTCTGTCTGTCTGTTTGAACTTAGACAATTGACAAATGTAATCAGTTTTCCGCACTTTCTTTGGTCATACTTGAAGACATTGATTTGATGTTTAGTATAAACATGTTATTTAACTTCGAATTTTGTTTGGTTCCTTTGATTTGTGTGTGTAAAGTTGTTTTTAGTTGAGAAAAAAAAATTTGCAGGCCTTTTTTTGTGTGTGCAGAGTTATACTTGGACGTAAAATTCACGCAATAACACTTGTTTCTTCATGCTACAATATATTGCTTCGATAATTGTTTTATAATAATATAGTTTAACCACGACATGTTATAGATCAACAGAGAAATAAAATATGCCGACTTGTCCCTTATCTAAGTAGGACATTACAATACTTTTTGAGTATCTACTGTTTGATTCTTCTGAACTAATTAATCTAATATTAAGTTTGATTTTTTTTTTAAATTTTTAAATCCTTTTTCCTTTGAAATAAAATTTCAACTTTCTTTGAAATCATTCCTTTGTAAACTTTACGGACACCATCACAAGTTTATTGACTGTTATGGAATAACTGTTTCACAGATAATATCAGATATGTATCTTACGTCGTTACTACACTCCACTTCCCTTTAAACCACGAATGTGACCTACCGAATAAGAGTTTGTAATAACATGAAAAAATACCACGTGTACCAGATGTGGAACAGGATCTGCTCATGCTTCCGGAGCACCTGATATCACCCCAGGTTTCCGGTGGGGTTCGTGTTGCGTATTCTGTAGTTTTCTATGTTATGTTTTTTGTACTATTATTTGTCTGTTTGTCTTTTTATTTTTTTAGTTGTCAGTTTATTTTCAATTAATGAGTTTGACATCTGGTATCGTTCGCCATTATCTTTTCATTTTATTTTCATATTTATTTTTCGATTTTCTATTGTCAAATAATTTTTTCTCAAGAAGACTGATTTTTATATTTGCTAATCTCTACCTATATATCTTATATCAATCAATAATTTAAAAAAAATATACATGAAACGTTTAGTGAATTTTAAATAAAATAAAAATATATGACAACGGTTTTAAAGTTAGTTTTTAGTACCTATATAAGCCGATTTTGGCCTCAAACTTTAGGTTCATCTGATCAAAGATTTATACACTTTTTGATTACGTAAGTGTCTACTTCAGTCCATTCAATTTGTTTATCTTTATGCTGGATTGATTATTAGAACAACATGTACGTGCTTAGTAACAGAAAAGGGTGAAGAGTCGAGTGTACCGCTATTTTACGCACGAATGATTTTATCATGCTTATTTTTTAAGCCTTGTTTCAGAATTGAAATTTACTATCCTTTTTTGTAACCTACTGCAAAACTAAGGAATAGATGCCAAGACTTTAAAACTACCAGAGACATGAAGTTTTTGGGTTGGTACAAGGTGGCAATTTAAGTCGTGATATTGCACACAGAATGCAGTGTTTAGCCTCAACAATTACCCGACTCATGCACAGATTCACCCATACTGGGTCTTGTAATGATAGGATACGTCCTGGAAGTCCAAGAGCATCTACTGTTCAACAGGACCGATATATTGGTCTTCAGCACCTCCGAGATCGTTTCGATACGGCTGGCCAATCCTCACGAGAGACTGTCGCCGTTCATGCAAGACAAACTGGAGCATACACGGTAAGACATCGTTAGCACCACAGTTAATTAAGGGTTCGGCGACCTTTGCGTGCAAAAATCTCATTAAATGGACATACTAGCGTCAGAGACGGTCTCGCAGGCAACTGTCTTATATACGGACGAATCAAGTTTCCATCTTCGCCGTAGTTATTGACGAACTTGTATGTGTAGACGAAGAGGATATCGGTATGCAGATACGTGTATCAAAGAGACACATCGTTGGGCTGGTGGTAGTGTCATGGTATGGGGAGCAATATCGTTCAACCATAAAACCAACTCATAACAATAAATTGCAATTTAAACTTCCAACGATATAATACATTGATGGAGATTTACGGCCGGCCGATATAACGTTAAAGGATAAGTATCAATATGTAAATCTTTTTGAACAAGATAACGCTCGTGCATACTCCACACGATTCACAACTGCGTTCATCATTAACAACCATATTCAGACATTACCATGACCAGCCTTTTTGCCTAATTAGAGTATAATTGATCAATTATTGGATCAAATTTGACAAACCGTAAGACGACGAAAGCCACCACCAGCTACGCAACTCGAAAATGCATTGCGGGAAGAATGGACAAACATTCCACAATACCGTATCCGACGTCTGGGCAGGTTAATACCACGTCGATATAGAAATTGCGTTGCAGCACGCGGTGGACACATTCGTTATCGAGAAAGTTACTGAATTGTAGCGTTGTGTTGCATGAACTCATTGCAAACGAATGTGGGTAATTATACATTTTTATTTGAATTGTATCTTAGATAAACCAATTAACTATCATTAATAAACAATTACTGCAAAGAGTTGCGTTTTTATTGGCATTCATTATATTTATTGTTTTCTATAGTCCTTGGATGGTGTAAACTTCCCACTAACACCAAACACCATTACACCATACACCATACACTATAACATCATACACCTTGTACCATTACACCATACACGTTACACCTTTGCACCATACACCTTACACCATACACCAATCCCCATTCTATCTGCATGATCCAAAATTACCCATAATGCAATTAAATTTCAAATATTAAGATTATTATTATTGTTTATGTTTAGAATTTGAAAAAATAAAATAAAAAGAGCTTCATTTTCAACCATCATTCACACCATTCCCGATCGCACGTTACACAATCACACCATTCTTCAAACAACTTTACACCATTCCCCTTACACCATACACCATAGCACCATTCACCTTACACCATTGCACCATACGTCATACACCATTACACCATACACGGGTTTTTAAGGGAAATTTACACCATCCAAGGGCTGTACATATATCAACATACAATATGTAAACAACACCCAACAGTAAGTGGCAGGTCTTCTAAAGGAAAATGTCAAACCTTATAAAGATTAACCTTTTATCTTGCCTACCTGCAAAAAAGTCTTTTTCGGAACGTAGATAATCTTATTGTATAAACAACAGGGTCCATCAATGGATTAATAAATAAGAACAAGTCTACGATCCCGACATCATTTTGATGTTTTAAATCATAGGGTTTATAAACCTGCGCTAATCCAAATACAGCCTTTGGTAGTACCGACAAGAGCATGATGAACACAAGCATACCAAGTGTGACAGATGTTTTCCAAATTCGTTTTGATATAGATCGTCCTTTTCCAATAGGATACTGTCTTTGTGAGTTCGATAAAGCACTTGTATTTCTACAGTGTCTGATAGGGTTGTTCTGAACATGTTGTCTTATGAGCGACGATTCCCGTCTATTCCGTATAGAAGAACTATTTTGTATTTGTTGTAATCGAATTTCTGAGGAATGGGGATGTACTCGTTTCCATGATTGGTAAACGCGCAATATAATAATCATATATATTATTACTATGATTGAAATGATCGCTAACATCGTTAAATGAACAATAAATAAACCTGTTGATCTCTCCTTTAGAAGAATATATTGAAATGAACATGACGGAGAAAAAAAATCTCCAAAAACAATAAACATTGGAAACACAAATGTCGCACAACTTAAATACAATACTAAAGTCGCAGGTCCAACGGGAATTCTATAACAAAAAATATTTGCCGTCGTGAATGTAGCAATAAGACGTTCCAAGCAAATCCATAACGTTTGTAGTAGAGAAAACAAAACGGTTGTTGAGGCTAATGGTGTGATAAGAAAACAAAATGGCGCTAGACCATTTCCGGTTGTTATATGATAAATCGTCTGGAAGCCAAAAAGAATCAAAATTAAACCTATTGATGAATCACTGACACTCAAGCACATTGTTAATTTGTAAAATCTTTTTTCTTTCAGTTTCTTTTCTTTTGACAGAACTACAAGGCAAAACACGTTCAAAATGAAAATTGCAAGACTTATTAACAAAAATATAAACAATGCTGGCGACATAACTGGTTCCTGCACTTGAGCTTCTGTTTCATTAGAACTCTGTAAGCTTGAAATGTTTGACATTACTTGATATTGAATGTGTAACACTAGGTTATAGCTCCACAACTCCAATTCAAAAGTATGATTTCAGAATGAATATGAAAATTAATATACGTCATCAAAATGTCTACCGAATGGTTCATGTAGTGTTTAACAACATTCCAATTGTATTTGAATTATATTATTTTAGAATAACTTTAATTACGTGGAAAAAAGTAAAATCACAAAAATACTGAACTAAGAGGAAAATCAATTCGGAAAGTCCATAATCACACTCGTGTGTAGCTAAAGAATAATCACAAACACAACCAAAATAATATATTAAAGATGTTTTTTGTTATCCATATATGAACCTTGCACAGTTTACAATTATGCAAATTATTATATGCGAACTATTAATCTGAAGAGATACAATATTGTCCGCGGCATGAATTATTAAGCTTATAATTGTCAATTTTAATTTTAGTACTGATTAATGATATCTGATTATTTATTCTCTTTCTTCATTGGATGATATGTGAGATATAAATTTTATCCTACGTATTTATCACTAATCAATACCGATTTCAGTCACGTTTTAATAAAAGGTGTGGTCAGTATCTCTTAAACTGTTCCAGTTCTTATATATATGTTTGACTTTCAAATATTCGTCTTTAAGCGTGCCTGGTGTAAGATTTGTAGAAATCGTTTTCATTTTATCTGAGATAACACTCACTGAGCGAACTATAGCTCAATGATGAAGGTTTTCAATAGGTCAGAATACTCAGATTCTTGATTGTAGTCTATTTGATAATTTCTTTGAAATTAACACAGGAAAGCATGTTTTGATTCATGATAGACCACACAAAACATTTCTGTTCCATGTGAAAAAAATTCATTTATCAGCGTAGGGTAGATAACTCGAGCAAAAAAGGTTTTCCCTCTCAAAATCCCATGAGGTGTGCAATTATTAGGCTTTTTTTTTTAAATTCGAGCGTCACTGATGGGTCTTTTGTAGACGACACGCGCGTCTGGTGTAATAAAAATGTAATCCTTGTATCTATGATACTATTCGCATTAAATTCAATGTATAAATAGCAACTTTTACAATATGTCTAAAAGAGATATTCCACATTGTTTTTGAGAGCTCTTTACCATTAAAATGATCAAATGTGACAAAAAGTGTTGCAAAAAAAAAAATCAGCTAGTCACTTACAGAAGTAAGTAAATTTGAAATACCAAAAACATTTGTTTTTCTTAGATGTCAGAATAATATCTACAGGAGAACGTTTATACCCTTTCATATTAAATATCAAATACATCAAACATATTATTCAGGGTTAGATTTTTTTGGGGTATAAAATTATTAAAACATAAATCTATAAATTAGAGAAATATCGTCATAGTGCAAAACACATGGCTCACTGGTTTATGTGTAAAATTTTAATTAATAATTGATTATACATTGATTGTGCTTTACAAATGTCTCATTTAAGAAAAATGATTTTAAAACTAAAAAAAAATGATATTTGTTAAAATATTTTGAATAATACCATTAATTAACAGGTTTTCTTCAAATAGAAAAACAGTCTCACTATTGAATTGCAAATCTGTCTCTAAATTTGCAAATAACTGGACCATTTTTGTACTGCGATTGTACAATCCAAGATGGCGATATACCATCAATCTACCTTAATTATCTTACTCAATTATATTCATACCCGATCCTGTTGATATAATTAGTATCACAATATGCTAATGTCCTGATACGACATTTATGGAATTTACCTATCCCGTAAAGCAGTATATATCGCATCAAAATACTAGAACACTGTGTAAGGCGACAGACTTGTAAAAGCAAATTTGCTTGTTTCTGAATCATCGATATTTATTTCATTGGTATCATATCATTTAATGTTGATTTATCTGAAGAAATATTGTTTTAACTAACACTGTGTAACGAATTTGTCTTACCGACTTTTTATATATGGAGATAAAAAAAGACATTTGAAAACAAATAAAAAAACGTCATCAGTTTTGTTCAGTATTGGTGTCTAGTTGACTAATTAAGATGAGTTTGTTTCCTTGTCACACCATAAGCATCAACAACCATTTTGCGCCTGTCCCAAATCAGGAGCCTCTGGCCTTTGTTAGTCGTGCATGATTTTAATTTTAGTTTCTTGTGTAAATGTCGAAGTTTAGTCTGATGTCCATTATCACTGAACTAGTATATATTTTGTTTTAGATGCCAGCTGAAGCACGTCTCCGGGTGGGAGAATTTCTCGCTGCATTTAAGTCCCGTCGGGTTGTAGTCTCTTCGAGACATTACCCGTTTTCCTTTTCAATTTAATTTACTGTGACCAAGTCTTCAGGAATGTTACAAAATTACACCGGTGGTGCCTACAATAAAACATGAAAACTTTGATACCACAATGCTAGCACAACATTTAACTTAACTTTTATTATAAACTAGAACACACCCGTGACATCGCGGGTCCGTGACTGAATTTAAGTATATGAAAATGCGCAAGCCTTACTTAAGTATTAGTATTGTCATCTGATAAAATCATGCCGATTATAAGATACACAGTTTTCTCTGCTTTCAAATCTTTCTGGTTAAACCCGTCGAACTGAAACTTATCAATTATTGGTCATGATAAATGCTAATTATTTGGAAAACAAAAGGTCCTGGAATGGAGTATTTTTCAATCAACAGCATTGTCCTATATAAGTTATAAATTAAGTTGAATTCTTTGATTCGCTGTTTTACGTCACTCATGCCCGCTAACAAATTGAAAACTGTACCTATACGCCTTATTTTTAGTCCAGATTTTTAGTATTCGTATTGTTATCTTAGAAAGTCTTACTGATTAAAATACTACAATAGGTAACAATTTGACAATTTAGTAACTTGTCAACCCTGTGATTATGACCCGTGTATATAGCATATTAATCCTGCATACACTGTTTGGTGGTGCCCCTGTCGGATGCGGAACGTACATATAAGGTAATAAGTAACAGGTGATTATACTATTGGTATCGGTATCGGACTCGACCCAGAACTTCTTAATTATTGGCAATATTAATTACGTGGAAAACAAAAGGGCCTGGAATGGTGTAATTTTTAATCTACACCTTTGTACTATATAAGCTGTATATAAAATTGAATTCTTTGATTCGTCATTTTCACGTGATGACGGGCTGACAAATTGGACCTCGTGATTTTAGTATTATAGATAGTGTTCTGTCTGAAAAAAATATATCAATTTGTAACAGTCACTCTAATACTAACTACGGTACGAATAAAAGATGGGCAAAAGATACCAGAGGGACAATCAAACTAATAGATCGAAAATACACTGATAACGCTATGGCTAAAAAAATAAAAAAAGACAAACAGTCAAATAATGTCACACACGACTCAGTATAGAAAACTAACGACAAAGCAACACAAATACCACCAAAAACTGGGGATGATCTTAGGTGTATTAAAATATAAGTCTCCCATTGACCATGTGTGTAAAATCCATTACGCCCACTGACCATGTATTAAATATACACGGTTTCCCCGTGTTCATTTTCTATCAATGATGTTCGTAGAAGCTTATAAGAGATTAATTCTTATATAAAGTGTCAAGAGTGTTGTCCTTTCTTGTGAGCGAATGTGAGAAAGGTTTAGGATAATAGCACCACTATCTCGGATATCTTCAAAAGCTAGATGATTGATATAGTTTATGTATTTATTATTAATCAGTTCTATTGATTTTACTTATATTATTAAGCTGTACCCCATAAAACTTTGTATCACTGGATATTTTCGAATATTTTTAATTAATAAGCTAGTAATCTAGGCTCAGATATGTAATATTCTTTGATTAATAAATTAGTCATAACATTGATATTTAAACAGTTGTATTGATTCATATTATACATCTGATGTTATTGCCAATATTAATGATTTTTACATTAATAATATTAGCCTACAAATAAAATAATTTATTATATCAACAAAATTTTATAGGCTATATAGAGCGTCCTCTTGATATTAGATCAGTGATTTGCAAAAATAAGTTATGACATTTCGTTGATTTGATTACTTGATTTTTGTCGAAAAGTACACGTATAACTGAACGAACAGAAAGGAAATGATAGCGGCACATATGTTAAACAACAACCTACTTCACATAGCAAGGAATGATTGAATTTTTTTATTGCGGGTCTCACAATTTAATATTGATCATATGTTGCCCCGTAGTAGTGTCAACAGATATAAAACCAGAGAATAATGATTCCACAAAATATTAATGTGTTTGTGTGGAAGTAATAATGTTAAAGTTTAATATCATTAATACTAAGCCTCTGCAAATTTTACAATACTATAACCGGAGTTGATAAGTGCCATTTTAATTGTTAATTAACATTTTTTGCCACAACTGGTTTTTTTTTTTACTACAAACGTATCGGAGTTGTTCGACTCGGTTAATTGTATATGTCCAGCTTTAACAAATCTCTTTTATAAAATAGTCGTTGTTTCTCCAACTATGGTGCTTCATTTGTCTTACCAATGTTTATTTTTGTTGTCAGGGATTGATATATTATCTAGCTTAATTGTTGCATTATTGTTTATTTGAAAACGTTAGTGATATTTCAATCATAGTATTAATGTTTATTAATACTAAATCCGTTCTAATCTGTATATATATGTAGGATCTTAGAAATAAAAACCTCTGATTCATAATTTGATGAATTTTGCTTATTATTAAAGCTGACACAAACAAATATTCTGAATGCAGGTTTTCTTCATTCCTTATAGTGTTAAATTTTGAAGAAAAAAAACTTGCCACAGAAAAAAAAAACATCACCTCCCCCCACCCATCCTTTTCGATTGTAGTAAAAAGATTGCTCTCCAATCGATGTTTCATAATAAGACAACACCTTATATGTTCCGACACTTTACAATTTTCGTATGAACATTTGGTCAAAATCTGACTCGTAAATCCATGCACTACAAACTGCTCAGAGTCTGAATTGAACAGTTTTTGTGCTCGACCAGTACAATTGAGCACACATTTTACTCGACTAGTCTCGACTTTGTCTCGACTGTACTTAAGTGTACTCGACTAGGTCTCGAATTTACTTAATTAGTCTGATTCAGTACTTGATGATCTTTGTGTAGTCTGAAATGGTCTTGACCAAGTCTTGACCTGTCTCGACCTGTCTTGATTAGTCTCGACCTATCTCGACTAGTCTCGACTCAGTCTTGACTAGTCTCGACTAGTCTTGACCTTCAAATTTAGTTTTGACTGGTGTAAATCAGCCCATCTAACTCAATTAACTATTGATCTTAAAAAATTCAAGCTTATTAGGTAGTTTGATTTATTGCTGTGAAATGAGAGAATGTAATTTTACAATAGGTAAAAATGAAAGTTATCATATAAATTCAGATAGGCATCTTTAATTTTGTTCATAACTTTTTCAAATCAAATTGGATTTTCATCAAATTATGCAGTTATCTTAGATATATAACAAGCTTACTGAATCCCATGTCATTTAGTTTTTTGTTGTATTGCTGTAAAATTTAAGAATTAAAGTAATGTTGGTTAAAAAAGCAAGGATTTCCAATTTGGACAAAATAGAGATAGTACACTTTAATTTTTTTAATTAATTTTTCAAATCAACTTGGATTTTCATCAAACTATGCAGCTAACTTAGATAAGATAATAAGATAAGATTTATTTTATTAAAGTGTCACCATTCAATTACAATATCAATATATATATATACACATAAAGTCATAAGAACCTAACATTTAAGTAAAAGGATGCCAGCCGAAAACGACTTATGAGACACTATCATTAAAACAAACATCTAATACATACATAAATGAACAGCTTTGATACATTTAAAATGTATTTTGTAAATTAAAAAAAATTAACAAAACATATATAATTTCTAGATGACATGTTTTCGTCGATAAAACATATGATAAAGGGAACTAGCTAAAAGAGGAACCATATTCTCATTACACATAAGATAACGAAGTTTTTCAATATCACATAAATTCTCAAAATCAACATTTAAAAGACAGGCTTTGGCATATAATTCATGTCTGATATCAGAGTAAAAACAACAATTAAAAAGAAAGTGTTTTTCATCTTCAATTTGGCTACTATCACAAAAAATGCATAAACGGTCTTGTAGAGGTTCTGGTGGTCTAGCATATCGACCTGTTTCAACTTTAAGTTGTAACGAACCAGCTCTGAATAGTGACAAAATACGTCGGTGGCATCTATTATTAACTAACTTTACATAAGGCTCCGTACCAATACAAGTTTTAAACAATCTATAAAATCTTAATTCATTACCATTGACATTATTTTTATCATTCCATACTTCATGGTGCCAATATTCTTTTTCAAAATTTGGTATAGAGTCCCATACATTACTCATATTAATTTCATCTTCTACATTTATAATCAAACTATATTTACGAGCTAACTGTAAAACTCTATAATCCCATGACGATTTTCTTCTAATCGCCCAGGAATGAACCTTTTTACATATATTACTAGTTTTGTCACATTTAAGACGATTCCATAGTTTAAAAACTTCAACATATATATCAAGCTTACTGAATTTGATTTCATTTACTTTTTTGTTGTATTGCTGTAAAGTTCAAGAATTAAAGTCATCTTAGTAAAAAAAAAGCTAGGATTTGCAATTTGGACAAAATAGAGATAGTACACTTTAATTTTTTGAATATTTTTTTCAAATCAACTTGGATTTTCATCAAACTATGCAGCTATCTTAGATATATATTCAGCTTACTGAATCCCAGGTTATTTTGTTTTTTGTTGTATTGCTGGCAAATTCAAGAACTAAATTAATCTAGGTAAAAAAAGCTAGAATTTGCAGTTCAAACAAAATAGAGATGGTACACTTGAATTTTTTTAATAACTTATTAAAATCAACTTGGATTTTCATCAAACTATGCAGCTATCTAAAATATATAACAAGCTTACAGAATCATTTAGTTGTTTGTTGTATTGCTGTCAAATCTAAGAATTAAAGTAATCTAGGTAAAAAAAAGCTAGGATTTGCACTTTTGACAAATTAGAGATAGTACACTTTTTTATCATAACTTTTTGAAATCAACTTAGATTTTCATCAAACTCTACAACTATCTTTGCAATATATTAGTCTTACTAAACCAGAGGTTGTATTTTAGTTTGGTGTATTTCTGTCAAATTTAAGAATTTAATCAATCTACATGTAGGTCAAAAAGCTACGATATTAGAAATATATCTTTCCACATATATAAATGATATTAAATTTTTGTTTTAACAAAAAAAAGGTGGCTTTTTTTTAAATTTCATAACTTTTACAAATCAGCTTAAACAAAATAACACCTTTTTTCTGTTAAAACAAAATTTTAATATCATGAACTTTCATAACAATCCTTGATAACCTTTTTAACAAGAGTGAACACACTGAAATGTCTCGCCTTCTTTACTAATCATTGATATTATGTTGATAGTCCTAAGTATAAAGGTTTATTACAACTGTCACAAAAACGTTACATTAACCAATATAACTAAACAAAGACCAATGAATCATGAAAATAGGGTCAAGGTCAGATGAACCATGCCAGGCTGACATATATAGCTAACAATGCTTTTATAAAACAAAAATAGTTGATCTAATACTTATAGTTTAATAAAAATAGACCAAAACACAAAAACTTAACACTGAGCAATGAACTGTGAAAATGAGGTCAAGGTCAAATAAAACCTGCGCGACTAATATATAGATCATAAAATATTTCCATACACTTGATATAGTTGACCTATGGCGTCTGGTATTTAATAGAAATACCAAAAACTGAAAAAATAGCTTTGACCACTGAACCATGAAAATGAGGTCAAGGTCAGATGACATCTGAACGCTAGACATGTTCACCTTACAATCATTCCATACAACAAATATAGTAGACCTATTGCTTAAAGTATGAGAAAACCACAAAAACTTAACTATAACCACTGAACCATGAAAATGAGGTCAAGGTCAGATGACACCTGCCAGTTGGACATGTACACCTTTTAGTCCTTCCATACACCAAATATACTAGCCCTATTGCTTATAGTATCTGAGATATGGACTTGATATGGTAAAGTTTTGGTGGTCAAGTCCATATCTCAGATACTATAAGCAATAGGGCTAGTACGAAGTTTCCGTCAGTCACCTTGCAAGGTCCTCATGCCCGTCAGACAGTTTTCACTTGACCTCGACCTCATTTCATGGCTTCACTGAGGTTGAGGTCAAGTGAAAACTGTCTGACGGGCATGAGGACCTTGCAAGGTACACACATACCAAATATAATTATCCTATTACTTATAATAAGAGAGAATTCAACAACACAAAAAATCTGAACTTTTTTTTTCAAGTGGTCACTGAACCATGAAAATGAGGTCAAGGACATTTGACATGTGACTGACGGAAACTTCGTAACATGAGGCATATATATCATGATACAAAGTATGAATAATCCAGGTCTTCCACCTTCTTATATATAAAGCTTTTAAGAAGTGAGCTAACACCGCCGCCGCCGGATCACTATCCCTATGTCGAGCTTTCTGCTACAAAAGTTGCAGGCTCGACAAAAAATGAAATGTGTTTCAAAGTTACATTACAAATTTATTTTAATCAAATCTTAAAATATATTTTTTGGTCAATTTAATGACATGGCACTATACATGGTTTAATTATATCAGTACGCATGAATTTTACAGGTAAAAAGAAAGCCCTGTTTTTATATAATATATATATAGCAAAGACAGTTGTAGAGTTTACGAACTGCAAATCCTAGCTTTTTTTTACCTAGATTAATCTAATTCTTAAATTTGACAGCAATACAACAAAAAACAAAATAACCTGGGATTCAGCAAGCCTTATTATATATCTAAGATAGCTGCATAGTTTGATGAAAATCCAAGTTGATTTGAAAAAGTTATTAAAAAAATTAAAGTGTACTATCTCTATTTTGTCTATTTTTTTTATCAAGATTACTTTAATTCTTCTATATGACAGGAATACAACAAATAACTAATTGACATGGGATTCAGTAAGCTTAATATATATCTAAGATAGCTGCATAGTTTGATGAAAATCCAAGTTGATTTGAAAAAGTTATTGAAAAAATCAAAGTGTACTATCTCTATTTTGTCCGAATTGCAAATCCTAGCTTTTTTACCAACATATTTTAATTCTTAAATTTTACAGCAATACATAAAAAAACTAAATGATATGGGATTCAGTATAGGCGAGTAACATTTTCAGAAAAGACGCTAAGATAGTGACTTTAATGCACCCACCAAACACACAGCTGAATGTTTTATATGTTTTAGTATAGTATAATATCAGTCTGAACTTCCTTTTTTGGTCGCTCGTAAAAAAATCGTACGGTGCAATTTTTGTAAAAAGTGAATTAAAATCGAAAAATTATTCCAAATTGAAAAATGACCAAGTGTTGAAGCGTAAAAAATTAACATGAAGCTTTATGTTCTGCTGTCACAATGCAAAAATTATGTACGTTTAACATTTCAATGTATAAAAAAATTCTTTTCAAAAATAAAAGTAGTAAATTTTATGAAAAAAAAAGATTATTGTTACATTTTTGGATTTTTTTATAAAAATGGTGCTAATTTTCATATTTTTCTTTATTTCTTAGATATTTTCGGCTTGAAACCCAAATTAATGATGTTCGTATTATTCAAAAGTGCATTACTCGTTTAATACAAATTGTTATCACTGTATTGTTCTGGATTTTATACACTCTTACACACTCCCCCTTTTCAATCAAATTTCCGAAATCGCTTTCTCTGTAAGTTTCCCTCAAGTTAACGGACCTAATCGCTTCGAATAATCATGCAGGCATTTTTTTTGGTACAAGTATTGCGCAAAGTATTAAAAAAAATCAAAGGACCATAGAAGCTGAGATGTCCACGATCTTTTAGTCTTGGTAGAAAACCAATATCTTATTATTCTTAGTCAATTTGCACTTACAAAAGGCAGAGATTATGATGAATAACTATTGAAAAATACTTCGTTCTCAATTGATCCATGCACATTTTAGTGTTGCAACTTAAAGTACGCAAAAATGTGTCAAATCTGATATTTTCCCCCATGAACTTGAACGTGAGATATGTCAACCTTTTAAATTTCCTACTGTTTTAACAATCGCATACGGTAGACTTATTGATAATAAAAAATTGGCCAGTATTTTAGAGGAAACATAGTGTACATTGTATGTGCTAGGGCCACGTCAAGAGCCTGTATGTTGGCATGTTTTAAATACTTTAATATATGGGTTTATCTATTCATTCAGTTGACAAATGTTTAATTCTTCGTAGATATTTGAATTACAATAAATGTTCTACTTCAAGCGTATATATTACCTAAGCTGTATTTTAAATAGGATAACGTGTTTATAAATATTCTTCGAAGTTTTACTTCGTTCGAGCGTCACCGACGAGTCTTATGTAGTCGAAACGCGTGTCTAACGTAAACAATTGATCATATGCCTGATATCTTTCAAATTGATTTGTTAATCATTATGGTTGTCGTTAGTTGCTTTTTATAATTTTTGCTTTTGTTTGTAGTTTTGAGCATGAATCAAGCTTTTGGGTATCTAATTAAAATAGTTTTAGAACGCTTATAGCTAATTGAAGTGTTGGCTATTGCTTCTTGATTTAGGTTATACGATAAGCTATAGTTGTTTACCTCAAAGCATTTAGTCTCTGGTATACAAAGATCATAGTGTCCTTGTAATCATACTTCTCAAAGGCTTATAATATGATATCTGCAGGCTTCTTATTCTAAATACAGATTAACAATTTCAGAGGACTAATGTCAGAGGGTCAGCGATGACCTGACACTTCGTTGAATTTTACACATGGAACAATTGTGTGCTGGTTACGAGTTCTATAACCAGTGGGAATTATGGTTGGCGATGCACCATGCCTGTTGTGCATGTATATTTTTTGTACTAAATATATGTTCCTTTACCAGCAGTTCATGCTCTTACAAGTTCTAACAGCTCATCATCTATCTTTTTTCATAAGAAAATTCTTTTTACGCTTTCGAAATCATCAATAGATGGTGGGTCAATCACAAATTACACAAAATTCATATTGACACGTCTACAGATCGGTGCTGCAAGAAAACTCTAAATTGTCCGAAACCAAACATTAGTATGTATAAGTCTATTAAGTCAAGACGATTTGAGCAAGCTTCATTTCAGACTTCAAACCAAAAAGATTGCAATCGTGTCAAACCTACCACTAAGTGCATCATCATTCAAACTACATGTTCTGAAAGCTAGCAAAAAAAGACATGGCGTCATATAACAAACAAATACGGCAGTAGGTTTACCCATGTATGAGTACGGATGACAAAAGTGGTCTTAATACGTCATACTTTCTGCAGAATTTGATAAATTTGTTCTTGTGAAGAAAAAAAATATGCATTAGGGAGCTTGTGCATGTACTGAAATCATTGAAAGCCTTTGTTAAATAGAACTATTTCAGTAACAGCGAAGTATCAGGAATTATTCCAGTAAACAAAAAGCTTTACATGCTCAGTTTTAAAATATAAATTTCGACTGTCTTATATCGTTAAAAATCACAAAAGTGAAAATTGCATTATTTGTAATAAATTAAATAAATTTCTTTTCTTTTAAAGAAATAGATTATTCACAGAAAATCCTTCAGAATGACACAATATATATATATATATATATAGGTTAAGCCGAATGAAATCCCGCAAATTCCACCTTCATATTTGTTGATAAAAATTTATATATATCTAAGTTTTAAATACTTGTAAGAAATCAATGCTTGTATTTTTAACTGCAAACCTTTTGAGTGCACAAATGTGAGTGAAAAAAAATGTAGTCGTTATAAAAAAAAAAAATACGTTAGGAAATTAAAGTTTTTGTGATTTATATGATACCAAATGTCAAAATAAAGGTCACCGTGGGACCTAACTTTATTTTGTAAATCACCACATTCTAATTATGCATCTGGTGTCAGTTTCACAACGAATCTTACGACTTAAACTGGTCGTAATAGTTATCAAAGGTACCAGGATTATAATTTAGTACGCCAGACGCGCGTTTCGTCTACATAAAACTCATCAGTGACACTCATATAAAAATATTCATAAAGCCAAACAAGTACGAAGTTGAAGAGCATTGAATAGTTCAGTTTACTTACGATTAATCTTGTCTTAAGTTTTTTTGTGAAACCGACTTCTGTTTTGAAATTTGGTAAACCTTAGTTTTGCAGCTATATATACCTGATTTTAGTTTATGACCATCCCTAATTATATTATGTATATATTGTATATTCATACTTAGTTTGGAAAACCCAGGTTCTTAAACTTTGCTAGTGGTTGTGTTAAACATGTACGATCGTGATTTCCGATCTTGACACGATTTGTAGGCTTTGCTCATTGTTGAAGGCCGTACGGTGACCTAAAGTTGTTAATTTCTGTCATTTTGGTCTCTTGTGGAGTGCTGTCTCATTGGCAATCATACCACATCTTCTTTTTTATATGGAAATAAATCTGCAATGTTTTCACTTTATGTTGTGCAACCACCTCTGTCACTTGCAATGATTGCGTAGATTGTTGATAAAGTGTCTCGCAATTTTGACTTAGATATAGGTTTCCCTATACACTATCATTTGGAAAGAAAACCAAAAGAATAATTATTTTACAAATTAACAATGTGTTTGAGGAGGACTTATCGGTAATAAATATTATATGATCAAAATGAGAACTCCGAAATTTTGGTAATTCAATACCCGGAGTGAATCCACATTCGTTTTGTTTTTTACTTCGAATTTCTTTGATTTTCTTGGTGCGAATAAATTGCTATATATCAAGCAGAACGATTTTTTATTCTATAACATTGCTGTTGTTCTTGCGACTTTCGTGGTGTTTTGTCTTCCCGAGTATTTGTCCCCCTCCAGTTTTGGGTTTCCTTTTTAGGCTTACAGTTTTATCGTTTTACAGTATTCTATTCCTGTGTGCTTGTTCATATTATGGACGCCATTCTTTGCTCCTTTCATTGGGAAAAACGAATATGCTTATTTAAAAATACTACAATCTCTAACATGTTTAATAACAAAAATCATGGATGACCTTCTATCTATAAGTGTCATGTGATAAAATGACTTACATGTCCCCGTCTTTCCACCAAGGTCCACCTTTTATGGTTGCACATTTTCCTAAAATTTTGAAACTGATATCAATTGACAAACTTACATTACTATATATTTACTCACATAAATCAAACAGGGATGTGGTATTCATAACGTAGGTAAAACTGGACGACATTTATATAGATGTCCGCAAGAATACCTTTATTGTTTTAAAAGACCCCATCAACTCAAAATTATCATGTATCAACACATTAGGAAGCACATTATTAAAGTACATCACGAAAACACCACTTTTACAGATGAGACCTTTAAATCGTTTTACAATCCATCAGTAACTAGTTTTTTTATTCTTATTCCAGCATTTTGTTTGGCACGCCCTCTTACCGTTTTTATTGGAGTTATCAATACCAAATTGGAACCATCGACAGACCTCATCCTGAACTTTTACAAGATAAACTTTTGCAGGATTTCATCATCCCATTTAGAAGCAAATTAGACTGGCTTGATGAGTATTTTAAGATGAGCGTTTACTGATGAGTCTTATGTAGATGAAACGCGCGTCTGGCGTACTAAATTATAATCCAGGTACCTTTGATAACTATATATTCCGGTTCTCAAGTTTTGTATTGCATCATATACATGTATTTGATGATTCATTGTGACCTTGATGAACTTCGGAATTGTCCCAAATTGTTCAACAAATTGTTGTCCTTCAACTACAGATCATTTATCACTTTGAGATATCTGCTGTAATTCACTTTGAAGTCTTGAGAGCGGATGCATGCATTTCTGAATCAACAACAGCTTACCACCTGAAATGTCCAGAAGTTAAACATGGGTATCTGTTTGACTAATTACCAAAAACTTTCAATAAAAAAACTCAAAAATAAAATTGATTTAAAATTGTTATCTTTTGCATTGACTTAGTAAGTTTCATAAGTTCTTTTTAAGTAATTGATATTGCATCATCGTTTTTAACTTTGCTCAATGCTTAATACGGTCATTATGTGTATCATATTGAAGGTCTAAATGAGCTCTACTAAAAAATGAAAATTTCAAACCCCTTTTTTATCCCAGAAGGAAGGGTGGGTCATAAAGTGCAAAAGAAACCTTCTTTGGTGCTTAGGTTGTCGCATATCAAATGAAAGTCCATAAACCGTATATTACAGATATTAAATTGAAGTCCCAAAAAAATGGAGTGGGTGGTGGTGTCATTAAGTGCCAAAAAAATAACTTTCTTTTAAGATAAGGTTGTTGTATATAACATAAAAGGTCTTAACCTGTATATTTCAAATATCAAATTCCTGTCCTCCAATAACGATTTGGATGGGGTTATTTAGTGCAAAAATCAAATTTTGTAAAAAATGGCGTTGTCACATATCAAATGAAAGATCATCAAGTCTACATTACATATATCATACGTCGAATCTCGAAATGTAGATGGATCAGGTCATTCAGTGTAAAAACTGAAAAGTTTCAGAAGTCATGCTTGTCGTAAATCAATCGAAAGGTCGTAGAAAGTACATTACAAAAACATCACTTTTACAGGAAAGACCTTTAATTGTTATACAAACAATTGAGATACTAGTTATTCTTAAGTTTCCTTTATAATAACGTTCTCCAAAGGGATTATCATTGGCTGAAATTTAACCTTCGTTTTGTTTTTTACCTAAATATTTTTTTAAAAATCTTATTGTATCACTTACTCTTTTTCGAGAAGATCTTTTGTCCTCAGTAGAATATTAGTTTTCTCTTTTAATTTTGCATTTTCTTCATCTAAAACAATCTTAATCATTAAGGATTTGTGAAGTCTGTAGTGTCATAGATCTACGAGGCGTCGTTAAACAGTGCATAACACAATGCAGAAATACGACAGTGAAGAATTAAATCTTTGACAAAAAATATATGTCCCGCCAAACCTGAAATGACATGTTTAGAAAAAAAAGCTTAATATCTGTAAGAGTCAATGCAAGTTTCAGGCAATGAAACTACAAAAACAGACTTTCTAAAGCGCATCAAATTTAGCAATTACACGGAATGACCTGTAGATAAACGTAGGCATCGTCAAGCTCTACATCAGTCGTCACGTGGTAACTGCAATTTGAGTTTGTGACAGTGGCGTCAAGTCCATTGGTCTGACGATAGCCGATTCCTTCTACATCATATTGATTAGTCCTTATGGCGTCCTTGGAATACAGCATACAGGAAACAGCACATCATTTAAAATAACAAGGATTTCATGTGGTTGCTTAAAATGAAAACAACTTTGATATTTAAACAAAATAAAGTAATAAAATCATTAGTCTCGTGTGTAGTTTTCAAAATACGAGACATTTAGAAAATGGCGGGAAAAGGGTTTTCTTCAGACTTTACTATTTGTTAACATTGGAATTGTTTTTTACCCTTTAAACCAAGAAAAAATAACAAGGATTTCATGCCGCCGGATCACTAAATCTGAAATGATCTATTGAACAGATTTATGAAGACAAAAGTGGGGTGTCGTGTAAAAAAATTTTTAATACATTTGGATGGATAAAACCTGAGAAAATCGAAAATATGACAAGAATTCAAAAACATGACCAGCAGACATCCTTAAAGATGCTTTTCATTCGACTGCAAAATTGACCTTTATGTTCTGGATGGGACTATAACAGGTTTAAAATATTGCGATAAAATCATCCGGAATTTCGTTTTGCCACATTTTGACAATCACAATCTTGCAACTAAACCGATATTTAGGAACGATAATGCTAGGCTCCATAGAGCACGCATTGTTTCCGATTATTTATATCAGGAGGCAATTGACACTATTCATTGGCCACCCATGTCACCGGATATGGTTCCCATTGAGCATGTTTGGGATGATATTGGTCGAAAAATCAACAACAGGGTTCCAGCTAGCAAGAATTTACAGAAATTACGATCAGCCTTGATTGATGAATGGCAAAGAATTCCTGATAGAACATTACGACACTTATTTCAAAGCACGACACGACGTTTCGGAAACGTGGAGGATAAACTCTCTACTGACCCAAATTGTACTTTAATGTATTCACAAAATGTCACTCTCGAGTTTTGAATAGAATTTTGTGTCAAGGGAAGAGCAATTGTTTTCAAAAACTTCAGTTAAAGTTGAAACTTTATCCTGTGTTTTATTTTACAACCATTTGCCCAAAAAGAAACAGTCAAAAATTCAATCATAAATACAGTCCAAACTTTCACTTTTCATTTTAACATTCTTCATGTTATCTTATAAAAACACAAATTCAGTTCATTGTCTCGATATTTCGATTAGTTATGAATTCAGTAGACAACGATTCTGGTAAATTATCAGGTGTTGCTTAACTTTTAGCGAGATGTATATTGCATACGGACACAAGTAAATTACTAACCAATATTTCGCAGTAGCCCTTTTCACAAAAAAAATTAAGTGTAAAAGTAATCTTTCGATAAAAAATATTTAGTTGAATTGTTCAGGAATATTTTAAAATTACAACACATTTTACACTTTAGATTTGTTGTGAAAAGGGCTACTAAGATAAAGATGACTCATTTTATTCCAAAAAAATACGCATATTCCAATGCAGTGATACCATTTTCGTTTTGGTAAAGAAAAGTGTATGATTATTCATTAATACCGAATTCTAAGTTGAAATTAATTAATTTTATTTTGCAGTGAAAACTAAAAACAAATCAAAATTGGAATGTTTTTGTACTGAATAGGCATTACCACATGAGTGAATTGGAGAAATAATTTTAGTTTATGAATTGTTTCAACTTAATTATATATATGAAGGAAGATAACTCTAGTTTTAAATATTACTTTAACAATGACATCAAATATATTATAGAACGATACAAGAAGGGACACAGATCAGTATGTACTGTACTGCGATTCAAAGATGGTAAAAGATACAAAAAGGGACAACATGGACATGAATATTGTTGAAGAAATCTTTCACACGCTGGTGAGTGTCTTCTGTTTCGTCAGGGAGTTCGCTAAACGCTTGGTTGTTATTGTATTTCAGAATTCGAGCCTCTAGTTCCGCGGCTGTAGCTTCTGTGATTCGAGAAGGTTCAAATTGGCCTTAAGTTCAACGTTTTTCCGGCTTACAAGCGCAGCTTCTTGTTCTAGTTGAGCTATTCTTCGTATGGCATCTTGTTCTTTATTAGCTTTCCTTTATGCTCCCTCTTGTTCCATTTGAACTTTTCTTTGTGCTGTCTTTTGTTCCATTTGAATTTTTTTTTGTGCAGCCTCTTGTTCCATTTTAACTTTTTTATGTATTTTTTATGTAGGTCTTCTTGTTTTTTTCCTAGAATAGCTTGTTGATCCATTTCGGCTTTAATTTCAGTTGTCTGAACAGAGCCTGTTCCTCTAATAATGCCTCCTGTTTAATAATCAAGGGATGTTTTTTGGCAAAGGCTATTTTTGACTAAGCAGCCTCTGCTTTTGCACGCCTCCTTCGTGCTAGACTTGACATATGAAAGACGTTGGAACTCCCGCAATGCGAGGTTTTCTTACCCTTAGATGTTTTTGTTTTGGTGGATTTCGTCTTTGTTAGGGCGAGGCGATGCTCGTGCAGGGTAACAATGGCCAAGTCCACTTTAACCAGTCTAGTCTCGGGACTTTCATCTAAATGTGTGGTATTAGACGGAATTTCTATTAATTCTTCAGAAGCATCTCCCTCTGAGGGCTGAACATCGTCTTGCTGTTCCGCGTGGCTGGGATCTATGATGGCTAAACGTTGTTGGTTTGCTGCCAAGTACACACAAGTTGTGTTGTACACTGTATTGCAAAAGTACGAACGTTACAACGGTGTAGTTCCTTGTCTGGATATGTAAAGACAGGTTATCGTCAATTTACTGTACGTCAAGGAATAACGCGTTCTTGCAGGGCTTTACAGGCAGGTTATAGCTTTCGAACTGGCGTGGTGTGGTGTTATCTGTAAGACACAACAGGCAAGCTGTAGACTTTTTACTGTAATGGCCTGACCAATAAGTATAACCAAGATTGGACCCAAACAATAAGACTATTATGTCTTGAAAATTTATTATCAAACTAAACTAACAATTGGTAAAATTGATAGCACAGTCCATAAATGTTCATCGGAGAAATATGGCTGTATTTACATGCCAAAAATTACTCTGAGTACAGATTTACCTGTAAAGTTGGGAAAATTTTCATGCCTATCATCCACTAGATATAATAAAGTTAAATGCATTTTGTGTTTCAGAAAGATCAAATCTCTGTTGGGTTTTGATGGGCATTTGTTTCCTTCATGCAAAAGGTGTGAAGATTGACTAAGTTGTGTTACAACTTTGAGATGCTCCCTCATGTAAAAAAAACGGTTTGTATTGTTTTCATTGTCCTCAATTGACATGCACACCAGGTATCTTCACAACAATAGGTGAGTTAAAGAGTTTATCTGAGTCAGTGAGTGGACAGTATCAAAGTAATTCAGGCGTTTGTTTATTTTTGCACCTTCTGAAGAAAGGAAAAAAAAATGCCCATCCAAACCAAGAAAGATTTTATCATTCTTAAACACAAAATACATTTAATTAACTTTTTTTTTTATATCTAGTGAATACTAGGCATTTAAACCTTGCAAACAGCACAGGTAAGTCTGTACACAGAGTGGTTTTTGAGGTGAAAATACGGCCATATTTGTCCATTTGTTATGATGAACCTTAAATGCGAGAACATTTTGTACTTTCAAAAACGCTTAAATTTCCAGTATTTCATGGAGAAAAAGTTCAAATATATGAAGAGTAATTTAAAGGCTTTAAATACAATGTTTTATAATTAACTCACGGGTATACTGTTTAAACCATCTGGTAGTTTTACAGAGGCAGTGAGACTTCTTTGTAAAAAAGCATCAAAAGCTATATTTTGTATTAGAAAACTGTTATTTTCTGAAAATATCAATGTATTACCTCACTTAAAGCTTTTTGATGCTTGTGTTAAACCTATACTTCTTTATTGTAGCGAAGTTTGGTCTCTGTATATGATAAAAGATATTACAAATCTAGAGTCAAAATATTGGTCATTGGCTACCATCAAAGTCCAAATTAAATTTGCAAAAACTTTAATTGGAGTAAAAAATCAGCTGTCAATTTAGCAGTACTAGCTGAACTTGGTATGTATCCAGTTTTTATAGAAGCTTTAAAACTGTCAATTGGCTTCTGGTTGCATGTCATAAAATCTGATAATAATTGTTTACTAAAAGATGTATATTGTTCCAACTTGCAATTAACCAATGGATTTGCTAAAAAGATTGAACAGTTACTTGCTACATTAAATTTTTCACATGTTTGGAAAAATCATGATACTATTTCAAAAAAGCGTTTATTATATGCAATTCATACCAAACTTAATGATAGATATCTTAATTATTGGAAAGAAAATATATTTTGTGATAATAAATCAGTACATGGTAATAAGCTGAGAACATATAGACAGCTTAAAGAAAATTATAAATTGGAAACCTATTTATCGTTAAATATAGACAGAAAAGTAATAGGCCATTTTGCTAAAATTCGTATTAGTAATAGTGTTCTTAGAATTGAACAAGGGCGTCACACTAAAACCCCTGTAGAAGAAAGAATTTGTCCTTTGTGTCTCTTAGAAGTAGAAGATGAATTTCATTTCACTTTAAAATGTACAAAACTAAATATAATTAGAGACCAACTGTTTTCCAGAATTAGTGAAATAGTTCCCTCTTTTTTCAATATGACTAATGAAGCAAGATTTAAATTTTTGTATACGTGTGTTGAGACTGATATAATTAGAATTATTGTTAAATTTATAAGCGACATGTACATTTCTAGAAATGCTCTATTAAGCACTAAATAACTTTGTGGTACCACCTCCGCATATAATGTTTATAAATTTGGTATGATATATATATGTTTGTATGTTTGTGTATAACAAATTTGTATTGTCTTGGTATCAATCCTGTGATTTTGGATTTTAAACCAATAAAAATTACTTACTTACTTACTTACTTACTCCGTGGTTAGCCACAAACTGTGTCCTAGATGACGTCTCTACGAAATATTCCTGTTGATCGTAATGACCATGCAGTTTTCCTGTAATTGATACATGTAAGTGTTAGAAAGGGAAAGGTATCGATGATACGATGTTTTAACGTTCTTATCAGATTAAAGATGAATAATCCTCCTAAACTGGATCACATAACAGATAAAAAATAAAATCAAACGAATGATATAAATTGAGGAACGGCGTAACAGAATAGCAACTATAGGATGGACTTGTTTATCTTTAAGCGATATATGTAAAAAAATGTGTATACTTTAAGGTATAATAATTTATTTCTAAGGTGTAATGGCGAATACACCGGTCTTCGAACTATCTTACATGTAGATGCTGTTGATGTAATTTTAGAGTGAAGATTTGAGTTTCTCTGCTCTTCAAAGCTTGAAACATTGGGATTTATTATTTATTATTCTGTTTGTGAGTACCACTAACTAGATATAGTTATAAAATGACGTTCATATATCTAGCATTTAATAAGCTTATATAATTGCAATTTTATATGTCTATCACCTGGTTCATTGCTATTTCTGTTGGACTGTAAAATGTAATATAAGTTTGATATTGATCCTTTAGGGTATTTTCGTAGGAATAAGCCATAAAACGTGTTGAAATCTAAGTTTGCCCATATCGGTGCGTAGTTGTACCTTATATGATCTTATATATATAATGAAATTATCATATTGTTTTGATTTCATTGTTTTTATGAAATTATATTTATAGTTCGTAGGTGTCAAATACTTTTGGATTTTCAATACTTTTCTCAATGCTAATGAAGTGGGGGAAAAACAAGTATGGTTCACCTTCCTTCAGTACTTATTTTTTACACGGCATATTCGGAAAAATGATGTTACAAAGAGGCGGAAAATATCAAGGAAACATTAAAACTCATTAAATTCACCACAAACATGCGGCAGGGTTAGATGTATTTTGTGAATCCCCCCCCCACTTACCTCTGCCCGATGTAGAATAAAGAACACACAGCAATACGCTAAAAGAGAGGCGGATCATTCAAACTTATTAGTCGAAAATAAACTAGCAACGCCTGAGCTTAAAAAAAAGGACCAACAGTTCTAGACAAACATGCTGTAAAAGAGGGGCAACAGATACAGAAGGAACATTGTAGCTCATAAGTCGAAAATAAACTATCAACGTTACATCTTGGCTTAAAGACACATTAGGTCAGAGTACACAGCTATCGTCATTTTATTTTCACAAAGGAAAAATATATTCATTACAATAACTGCCAAGTGTAAACAGTGTATACACAAAATTGGATGATAAATTTTAAGGAGAAATAGCGATTTGGTCCAGTTAAAATAGGTAGAAAATTAGTATGTCTGAAGTTATCCACGAATTATAGACCACTTTAACAAAGAATTGTCAATATTTGGAGTTTGAGATGGTTTACCTTTTTCTTTAGTTTTAATATAATTTGCCCCAAAAGTAGTATATAGCTACTTAGTACACTGTAAAAATCCTTTTGAGATAAAGCAGGAGCGGTTTTTTTTCAAATGTGTTTCTTTGTTTAAAAAATGCACTACGAAAAAACTGTGTATTAGGGCCACTAGTTGTCAAAATCTATCAAAATTGCAATTTTGAGGCATCTGGTCATGTAGTCATTGGTAATTTGATCACGTGATCGGAAACGTGTCAAAATGTTGGATCTAACTGAAGGAAACTACGAATCTAGGATACTGAGACAATAATCTATTAAAAATTGGTCCCAAACCTTTTTTTTAAATTTCAAGGTTCAAAATGGCTGAACATGTTTTTTTACGTAACTTAATGTGGTATTCTTTGTCTGATCCAATTTATAATTTCAAAGTTAATGATGGATACATGTGTTTTCTCCGTAACTTGATATAGTATAATATTCTTTGTCTGATCCAATTTATAATTTCAAAGTTAATGATGGATACATGTGTTTTCTCCGTAACTTGATATAGTATAATATTCTTTGTCTGATCCCATTTTGCTAGTATTGCTCTTCACAGTACTATTTTCAAGTTTGCCTTAAAAACTCTGTTTCTTGCTCTCCATTTAATTTTGGACTCTACAGTTACAAGGGAGATATATTTTAGGTACATGTGATCATTCGTTTCAATTCGGCCGATTCCGTACCGCCATCTCGATATAGAGTAGCGGATTCTACCGAGAATTGCCGAATGACATGTATGTGAAATAGATAATTTTTATTCTAAATTTGCATATTTTTACAACACTAAAATGCAACTTGTATACTATAATTCCTCCATAAAAAAAAAGTAAGAAGATGTGTTATGATTGACTAAGAGACACTTATATATCATAGTTCAAATGAAGTGAATGTTGCTAATCAATTATAATCAACCATTCTCTTAATATGTTTGACGTACTTTTTCACATTTCTTGAGCGGTGGAAGAAAAATATTACTCATTACTAGTAAAATATCTGTCTGGTCTCAACTTATCATTGGTCGAAATTGAATCATGACGTTAAATTTTCTTGATTTCTATTGTGACTACTTGAAAAAGTGCGACCATGCCTGATGACGTCACATACATATATAAAGAAACAACTCCTGAAATTCTTTGTAAAGGAATGATTAAATTGATTACAGAAACCGATTCTACCACTATAACTCGTGTATATTACGATATTTCTAAACTCTCAACAGTTAAATTTTAATTCTCAAAAATCTCGGCATTCAAATATTAAAAATTAACTATCTCGAGTGTAGAAATATTGTAACACACTCATGTCTGTCTTGAACAATTAAGGCTACAAATACAATGTGAACATTCTGTCTGTCCCTCTTGTATCTTTTGCCTCTCTTTTGTCATTTTATCACAGGAATTCTATGATAGAATAATTAATTACTTTTAAATTAATAAAATATACTTTGAACATAGTAATCAAACGCTGATAACGGAGATTATAATTATGATGTTATCATGTAAAAAATGTCTGTTTTTGATCTCATATTCCCAAGAAATTCATATATATTAAAACAAAGCGTAGAAAAAAAAGATCGTAATTGAGAAAGCGGTTTGAAATTTGATATCAAAACATAACTAGAACTTGAATGAAATGAAACTTAAAGATCATACGCAATATTGATGGATTTTTCTAATATTCTTTCGTGTCATTAAGATTATATATTTATGCGCATCAATATTTCTTCACCAGTGTGTTGATTTGATGAAAATGGTTAGTATCGCGTATTTTGATTCAAGATTGAAAATTTATCTACCTACTCAAACATCAAGTACGAAAGGCTATTTTCAACATAGTCTGCAATGGTGAGCACACATGCAGCCGATTTTGGAGGGGAAAATGTAACAGAAATTTCCAAAACTTTGGATAACAAAAACAACCTGAGTGTAACACCAGATGTGATTGTATTTCTGGTTTTTGGAATGACTATATTCATTTTAAATGTTTGCTGTCTTGTGGTATTATCGAAGGAAAAAAAACTGAAACAAAAACGATTTTACATGCTAACTATATTTTTAAGCGTGAGTGATGCTGCAACTGGACTAGTGTTATCAGCATCGAGTTTCCAAGCGATTTATTACATATTGACCGGAAATGGATTACCGCCATATTGTTTTTTGAGTGGAATATTCGTTACTACAACTCTCTTGTTTTCTTTACTGCAGACTCTATGGATTTGTTTGGAGCGCCTGTTAGCAACATACCCAGCACATCAAAAATTTTTTGAAAAAGTTCCAATCGTTCCTACAACTCTAGTTTTGTATTTGCTCTGTGCATTGTTTGTTGTTCCTGTTAACATAGTTTATGGAAATTTCTGGTCCAAATCATGTTCCCTTTTTGTAATTTTTGGACAGAATAGAAAAACTGTTCTAAGTATTTTTCAACCGCTTTTTTTGATAATAATAATTGCGGTTTTAATTATCTACGTTGTGGTTATTTTTCGGGTATATAAGTCTTGGAAACAAGTTCATCCTAGTGGTACGAACCATCGAAGACAACAAACTGAACAAGATATGCCAACTATGACTACACAACTTCACAGCATATCAGGAGCAAACTTACACGTAGAACACAACACCAACAACGACAATGAAACCATCAATAGATTACAATCCAATCCACGAGAACCGCAACCTGCAAGTAGTGCGCAGATATCTACACAGCTAACCGGAAGTATGCAATCAAGTACACACCGAGTCTGGAAAACCTCTGTAACCCTAGGCTTACTTGTACTTGTCATGCTGGTTTCTGTTCTTCCAAAGGTATCCGTTGGATTAGCCGTGGTAAAACGTCCTAACGATGTCAATCTCGCAAAGGCTTTAGGTTTTGCAGACTTATTCCTATTTATCAACCCGTTATTGGATCCACTTATTTATGTGTTCAGGATACCATCATTCCGAAAAAGACTTAAATGCAAATAATAAAATTGCTGTTTTTCGTCAACAGCGCGTTTTTTTTTCATGAAATGGAGACTTTAAATACTGAAAATATCTTTGATTTATTTGGACATAAATTTTGACAGTAATTTTTTGCAGAAAGTTCGAAATGACCACGCCACCAGCTCAAGGAAAGTATTTTCAAAATATTCTTTGTGGTCATATTCATATGTAAATAAACTATTTATTAGTATTATTTATATTTGCAGTAGATAAAAGCAATCATCTCAATGTTTAAAAACAAGCATTTAGCTTGGAAACGGAATAAAGACAAATATAACTTTATGTGGTACTTCTTGACTCAAAAATATGTATTATATTTGTTTACGTAGGATTCAATGTGTGTTCTCAGGGGCGGATCCAGTCATTTAAAAAAAGATGAAAAAAGGGGAGGTGGAAGGGGGGGGGGGTGTCCCAACTTATTATAAACAAGTGGGGTTCCAACCATATGTCTCCACTAAAATGCATTGATCGTCAAAACCCACTGAATCCTCTTACTTGAATATCTCAAAAACAAAAAGACATTAGTACAGACATGAGAATACTCTCAGTTACTGAAAGCTAATTCAAAGTTAGTCCAATATTGGCTAGGTTACTTTTCATCTCTTTTGACAAAAAAAGGGCCCGATGGGATCTTCAATTGCTTATTCCTCTTTATAAGTAACTTTGAAAGCTTCTCGAAATAGTGCACTCATATTAGTCCATTCACTTAAAAACGTAGATATAAAAATTGTCATTTTAAAATAATATTAGTTTCCAAACTTTAAACTTTAGGCATTTAAGATTAAGCTCAATTCATAACGTGGCCATATAACGCGGCAAAAGTAGTGAATTTTACTGTTATAACAAATGTATCTACCATTAGGTAGGAAAGCTGATAGTAGCCTGTAGTCACGTAAAGGTTATTTGCTGAATAACCAATGTTTATGCATTCGATCGTCCCTTTTTTGTTCCGTATTTTATAATATCGACAATGAAATGGTTGAATTGCTAAGCAGTATCAGAGATTTTTTGGTAGTTTTCAAATTCCATTCATTTAGTCTAAGAAACCTTACGGAGTAACTATTTTAACTTCAAGGAGGTGGGGTATGGGTGGTAGTTAATGTTTTTTTTGTATTTAGTTTTTTTCGCGCAATCAATCAAATTATTATTTTCAAAGAGTCATACAATAAGGTATTGGAGAAATCTGCGTTCAAAGTATTTTTTTTTCATCTGCTTAACCAGAATATATTTATAGGGGAAAAACATACCCCCTTGAAGTAAGGGAACGACCATTTTACTTCCAGGGGGGTATTTAAAAAAAATTAAAATATTCTGGTCAGTATATAATATTTCATTTTGTTTGCGCAAAGAAAAATCTTAGAAAAAAACATACCCCACACCCTTGAAGTTAAATTGTATCGCCCTTAATCATTTCATAAATATTTTTTTTAAATATTTGAAACGATCAATTTAACAAAAAAATAGGACTAGTGTCTTCAGTTTTAATTAAATCTGTGACAAAATATGCGTGATCTGAATAAGAAAATAGTTTTTAATCAACTTCCTCACCAGTTAACTAGAACTGTTTTAATTTATCCATGATAATTTTACAGATAACAAAAGATTAGCATGCACGAAAGCAGTAATTGCCATTTTAAAACAAAATGGTGGTTTCCGGTGCTTGATACCTGTAATTAAAGTTTAAACGCTTGTCAAATCAATGCAAGTCTGTATGACCAGACCGTTTCGATAAGTAACTGTAAACTAACATGCAATCAGAGCAGACAAAATATAAGAAGGAGAAGACTGTAAGCATGCTTTACATTCCAGCTTAAGAATGTCGAGCTTATTTTCAGTAACCAAGAACATTCTGTTTATTTTTTAATTGCATTGTAACTCACATTATTTCATTGCCACTATATTATAAGGGTCTCGGTGGGGGATTCTTCATTTTTGTATTATTATTATCCTATGGCAAATGTTCTCTATTCTTTATATTTTTTTGCTCCTTCTTTTCTATTGTTTATTTCTAAGCATAAAACAGATGTGGTATGATTGCCAATGAGACAACTCTCCTCAAGAGACCAACTGACATAGAAATTAATGACTATAATTCACTGTACATCCTTCAACAAAGAGCAAAAACCAGACCGCATGGTCAGACCTCGTCAGTGGTTTATCGCGATCGTCGAAAAAGAATTTCTATTAGTCGATATGCACCAAGAGCACTATAAACGTACTTACATCATTTACTTAATAATTTATGTGTTTTCTTTCTGTTTATAATATTCTCGAATTTATTGGACTTTAAAAGTGTCAATCCATTTTAACCTTAAAATGTTAATAGACTTTGTTCATGATACCATCATATATGAACATAAGAATATTCTGTATCATTTCTCAGATACTTATCAACTAGAGACTAAATGACGTCAATGTAGACGAAAGCTACTATAATTCAACAAAAAGCCTTTATGATGTCGTGATACTCTACCTCGTATGGAAATGAATATTTAATAAAATTGAGAATGGAAATAGAGAATGTGTCAAAAGGACAACAAGCCGACCACAGAGCAGAAAACAGCCAAAGGTCACCAATGGGTCTTCAATACAGCGAGACAATCCTGCTTCTGGAGGCGTACTCAAACTGGCCTCATAACAAAACTATTAACTAAATGTTCAATGATAATAGACGTCATACTAACTCCGAAATATATAAATTAACTAAAATTAAAAATCTTTTAAGACGAACAAAGGTCAGAGGCTCCTGCGTTGGGACAAGACCCCAAATGCGACGGGGTTAAACATGTTTTTTGGGTCCCAACCATCACCCTATACATCTTGCCAGTGTTGACAAAAATAACCACACACACAGCAATACGCATGTAGTAAAAATCAGTTTTGTTTTATGTTGTATAAATCACTTTAAAAGAAGTCCATGTACTTATGCTCCTGTCGATATATCTTTTAAAAAGTAAATTTCATATTGTTTTACTTAAGTCATTGACCATTTCATTAAATGAGCAGCAATGTATATAAGATTACATGTTCAATCATTTAAAATCTTATATATATTTTTTAGGGTAAGGCAACAGGTGTGTAGTCCATCATGGTAATTTTTGTGCCCCACAAGTTGGGGGGGGGGGTATTGTTTTACCCCTCTGTCCGTCTGTCCCTTATCATTGGTTCATAGTTATTTCGCATAACTACTCTTACAGTTAGAATCCTGGGAGGGATGCTTTTACTTCGCTGTCTGATTATACATATATTGAAGGTTTACATGTGGTCAGGGTTTTGATTTGTATTCATACTTGCTCTTTTTGGAGATAGTTAAACTTTGGTAATTTTTTGGATTATTTACTTGCATAAGAGGACTTCAAACAAATTCTGAAACCCTGTGGGATTTTGCAAACAAACAAAGTTTTTTTCTACACCAGGAGTAAATTACATAAGTGTTGTTTTTGGCAAAAACTTTCGGAATTTAAGGTCCTCATAAAGGCCTTAATGTTTGAATGTTTTGAAGTTTTCAGCTTTAATGTTTTGAGTGGTGGACCACTGATTGGTTTTCTGACATAAAACGCGCGTCTGCCAAATTTTACAAAATGTACAAAATTTTAATCCTGGTATCTATGATGAGTTTAGTTTCAAGAAAATACTTCAGCCTAGCTAAGAAATTTGAGATTAAAATAAAATTATAACAGGAATATTAGGCATTAGGCTTGGAAAGGATAAGTTGTGACATCATCGTATATTTATTGTGCTTACTTCAGCGTGTGTTTGTACTTTTACTTAAGCGATAATGTTGTCTGCTCTTTTGTCGGGTTGTTGTCTATTTGACATATTCAACATTATCATTCTCTATTTTATTCATCGATTTTATAAATCTTCTGATGCTTTCGTGATAAGCTCTTCTTTATATATATGTATTTGAATATTTTCCATTTTAAGAATTTCAAGCCATTGACGTTTTTTTTTTAAATGTATCATTTTTTTTTTATTTGGGCGTATCAACATTCAATAATAGGAGTACATTTACAATCTACATCAGACACCCTTCATTCAAACCATGGAAACAATTAATACTACAATGAGGTCATACCGATGACCTATCATGACGATGATGGATGGATGGCAAAATTAAATGCATATTTCTGATAAAAACTTCCCAATATTATATGAAGATTGATCCTAGTATATTCGCCTTTTTTCAGAATCTGAAAAAAAACATGGGTACTTTCATTGTTCGTACCCCAAAATGAAAAATAACGTCACTTCATTAGTTGAATCTCCATTGTTTATGACATTTTTAACCAATCACGACATTTTGGTGTACGTTTTTGAAAATATTACCCAGGATGCATTAGATTCCGAAACGGCGAATTGTACTAGACCGACATGTTGACTCGGATATTCAAAGTGCTAGTTAACAACATGACAGTCTGTAGGAAGACTTGTCACCATGGCCGAACATATTCTTCTGACTCGAAGTGCATTGCCAACCAGTTTGTTCTCTTATTCTTAAATACGCGGAAAAGCAACATTTATAAATTCTAAAGTCTTTTTTAATCTTATCCGGACTGGATTCGACCCCATTACCTTCTGCACTTGAAACAGTTGCAAATTTGTAAATTATTGTTTGTTCAAAGAAAAGACGATCATGGTGGGGGTAATCCGGGGTTGTTGGTTGTTGTTTCTTTTTTTTTTTTTTTTTTTTTTTTTTTAGATATACATTTTTACTTATCGTCATTTATTTTGCATTTTATTTTCCATTCTTTATGTTTGATCCATGCTTTCTCTTCTCACACTTTTGTTTGGCCCTTTATTCGACACTTGCATTATTTTGTAAACTGTAAACTGGATCTAGGCCGTAACAAGCTGCGTGACGTATACATGTAGGTGGATGCCAAACATACCTGTGAATTCGTTTCTAAGTATCCAGATAATAACACAGTGATTTATGATAAGTATAAAGTGTAAGCTTTAGTGAAACTTAAGTATTAAGGAAATATGTATCATGCTTTAATTCTTCTGTTTTTCTCTTATATTGTTTCTTTGCCTCTACACCATTTAAGGGATCATTGTTATTCTTTTGATAGTGTTTCTTCTCGGCTGCACTTTAAGAAAATATATGCTAAAATCCGCAAAGCTTTTATGTCAGCATTTAGATATAGACATCATAATATTATAAAACAAAAGCCTGAAGGCGGATGCTGTATAGTAATATTATGCTGTTTTAATTTGTCGTATAAGATATATAAAACATTAATAATATAATGGTTCTTTTATCACTCACGTATATGTTGCTTTAGGTAAAACACTAAAACTGCTGTTGTAATAGAGAATTCAATAAGATGAGAAGCAAAAACTGTATAAAACAAGATTTATATTCTTTAAAGCATTGAAACCAGTACATTTGTCAAAAGCAAAGATTTCATCTCTATTATATAGTCATCTAGAGTGTAGAATGGATTCGCAACTAAAACCTTTCTGGATTTAAAACATCATAAAATATAGAGTACATTCGCATCTAAAACCGTTCTGGATATAAAACATCATAAAATATAGAACGCATTCGCAACTGAAATAAATCGGCTGGATAACATTAAAACATCATTATAAACATATTCCAACACAGACGTACGTTTTTCATAGGAAGTACAAAATGTAAATCAATCCTCTCGAAGAAATCAGAAGAAATAAAAAACAAAATAAGTTGGATACTGTATATTTATGAATATCATTGGTATGATTAATCGAATAATTTTTCAGTTCAGTATTAAAAGTATTTCAAATTGATTCTATAATATATATAAGACCGAGACACATGTCTATTGTTAAAGAACTATGTGGTGCCCTCAAGTTTTCTTTGAGTTATTTTTGTCGTTTCATAACTGTCATAATAACACATTTACCATTTCTCTTTTGATTTCCAATTTAAAACACATTATATGAAATCAAATACATATTCGACAAACTAAACAATGGAGAGCATGGTGTATTGCTTATGACATGTATTAAATCACTACGCCCCTTAGAAATATATATAGAAAAGAAAAGAAATTACGTTTTTGTTACAGTAAATAATAACTGTAATTCATCTAAAAATAATCGTTAACATGTTGTGAATCCAGAAGTAGAGAAAAAAAGACTGATATGATAAAAAAGCGAAATTATATGTTCATAAACTAATTTGCACTATTTACGAATCAATAAGTTTTTATGATAGAAAAAAGCAATAAAGTGCAGTATTCAGAACATATTAAGATTTTTTTGTAATAATCTCTGAATGCGTATGTTGCATTTGGCTATACTATTCTTTTTTAGCAAGGACCCTTTTAGTGAACTATATTGACATTAGCTACGAAGCAGTAATGACATGCATGTTACAAACATACAAAAATTTAATCTATTGAGTAAACTCGGTGTTGTGTTAGTGTAACTCACACGCAAACTAAAAACAATTACGTTCCCATTGATACAACTCAATGTTTACATGTTGTTTAAATCATGTTTTGTTTACATGCAGTCGATAGTCAACCCCTTATCAAGACTCAAAGCATCATCATTGCCGAACACATAATTAAAATAGGTCTTCCCGAATCTACTGGACGTACACGGAAATATTTGCCACTGGTCTTTACTCAAATAACGATTCCCTTTTAAATGCATTATTTAAAAAAGTGTGAGGTATATTGTTTTGTTTGTCTAGCATCTCAGATCTGTTAAAATACACCTAGAAAAAACCATAAACATCTCCCTTTGTTTAATACCTCTTGGAGAAGAAAACCCATATGATAGAAACAGAAAAGATAAAAATGTAGTGATCCATAACACCTCAATCATTTTTCTTCGTCTGTAAGCACTCTGCTGCAGCCTTGTTTTTTAATGCATAATCGAGACATCTTTAGTATCTTTAAACTACTGCAAGTTGTCAAAATGGCTTTTATAAAGAAGCAACCACTTAGCTTCAAAAAGGGGGTGGATATTATTTTTCTGAGTCACAATTTTTTTTGCGCGAATGTTTTTATTCATTTTTTTTTTCGATGCCAGCAATCAAATATCTTTTTTTCAATATTTAAACACTGAAATGTATGGGGATTCTCTGGATTAAGAATAAAAAAAAAATCATCTCTATGACCAGAATATTTTTTTTTTATCAAATTGGGGATCAGAATATTTTTCAAGAAACAAATCCATCCCCCCTCTTTGAAGTCATATGGTCGTTTCCTAACTGCTAGAAAAGTTGTTATAAGTAGTTGTCGTTTGTTGGTGCATGTGGCCTTTAAGTGGTTCTCGTTTCTCGTTTTTTTATATAGAAAATGGTTTTACACTTGTCATGTTTGGTGCCCTTCATAGTTTACTGTTCGATGTGGTAAACACATTCAAAACACTGTGGTCCTAGCCATTGTTTGACGACCTAAATTATCCCATTGACTGTGACAGATTAGGTTCACGAATGTGTTGATTTATATCAATAATATAAATAAAAACATAAAGGTTATTCCTGAATAATTTTTCGAATTATTTTATTATTAAAGGCGTTAAGAACCTTTGGTGACCCCACAGTTTAAATTCTATAATAAGTAAGAAGTGAGCCAGGACCACACTGTTTTGAATGTGTTTCTATAAGTACAAATGAGACAACTCTCCATCAAAGTCACAATTTGTAAAAGAAAAACCATTATGGCCAAAATACGGTCTTCAACACGGAGCAATTTGGCTCACATCGAACAGTAAACTATGAAGGGCACCAAACATGACAAGTGTAAAACCATTTAAACGAGAAAACCCACGGTCTTTTCTATATAAAAAAACGAGAAACGAGCAACTTAAAGGCCACATGCACCAACAAACGACAACTACTTATAACAACTTTTCTAGCAGTTAGGAAACGACCATATGACTTCAAAGAGGGGGGATAGATTTGTTTCTTGAAAAATATTCTGATCCCCAATTTGATAAAAAAAAAATTATTCTGGTCATAGAGATGATTTTTTTTATTCTTAATCCAGAGATTCCCCATACATTTCAGTGTTTAAAATATTGAAAAAAAGATATATGATTGCTGGCATCGAAAAAAAAAATGAATAAAAACATTCGCACAAAAAAAATTGTGACTCAGAAAAATAATATCCACCCCCTTTTTGAAGCTAAGTGGTTGCTTCTTTATAAAAGCCATTTTGACAACTTGCAGTAGTTTAAAGATACTAAAGATGTCTCGATTATGCATTAAAAAACAAGGCTGCAGCAGAGTGCTTGCAGACGAAGAAAAATGATTGAGGTGTTATGGATCACTACATTTTTATCTTTTCTGTTTCTATCATATGGGTTTTCTTCTCCAAGAGGTATTAATCAAAGGGAGATGTTTATGGTTTTTTTCTAAGTGTATTTTAACAGATCTGAGATGCTAGACAAACAAAACAATATACCTCACACTTTTTTAAATAATGCATTTAAAAGGGAATCGTTATTTGAGTAAAGACCAGTGGCAAATATTTCCGTGTACGTCCAGTAGATTCGGGAAGACCTATTTGAATTATCTGTTCGGCAATATTTTATGATGTTTTAAATCCAGAAAGGTTTTAGTTGCGAATCCATTCTACACTCTAGATGACTATATAATAGAGATGAAATCTTTGCTTTTGACAAATGTACTGGTTTCAATGCTTTAAAGAATATAAATCTTGTTTTATACAGTTTTTGCTTCTCATCTTATTAAATTCTCTATTACAACAGCAGTTTTAGTGTTTTACCTAAAGCAACATATACGTGAATGTATATAAAAGAACCATTATATGTATTATATTATTAATGTTTTATATATCTTATACGACAGATTAAACCCGCATGATATTACAGTACAGCAGCCATCTTCGGGCTTTTGTTTTATGATATTATGATGTCTATATCTAAATGCTGACTTAAGAGCTTTGTGTATTTAAGAATATATTTTCTTAAAGTGAAGCCGGAAGAAACACTACTAAAACAATAACAACGATCCCTTAAACAGTGTAATGGCAAAGAAACAATATACATGTACAAATGTAGGAGAAAAACAAAAGGACTAAAGCATGCTAAATATTTCCTGTAACTTCAAAGCTAACATTTTATTCTTAGCATAAATTACTGTGTTATTATCTGGATACTTAGAAACGAATTCACAGGTATAAATTATATTCGGAATCCACCCAAATGTATACGTCACGCAGCTTGTTAATGTCTAGTTCCAGTTTACCAATTTACAAAATAATACACAGCAAGTGCCGAATAAAGGGCATAACAAAAATTACAGGAGAGAAAACATGGATCAAAAGTAAGAATAGATAATAAAATACAAAATAAATGACGATAAGAAAAAAATGAATATCTATAGAAGTCCCCCCCCCCCAAAAAAAAACACAAAAAAAAACAACAAAAAAACCCAAACAACCCCGGATTACCCCCACCAGCATCGTCTTTTCTTTGAACAAACAATTTACAAATTTACAACTCGTTTCAAGTGCAGAAGGTAAATTAAATGGGGTCGAATCCACTCCGTATAAGATTAAAGACTTTAGAATTTATAAATGTTGCTTTTCCACTTATTTAAGAATAGGAGCAAAATCTGTTTGGCAATGCACTTCGAGTCAGAAGAATATGTTCGGCCATGGTGACAAGTCTTCCTACAGACTGCCATGTTGTTACCTAGCACTCTGAATATCCGATTCAAATGTCGGTCTAGTACAATTTGCCGTTTCAGAATCCAATGCATCCTGGATGATATTTTCAAAAATGTACATCAAAATGTCGTGATTGGTTAAAAATATCATAAAGAATGGAGATTCAACTAATGAAGTGACGTTATTTTCATTTTGGTGTACGAACAATGAAATTACCCATGGTTTTTCAGATTCTAAAAAAGGCGAATATAGGATCAATCTTCAAATAATATTAGGAAGTTTTTGTCACAAATATGCATTTAATTTTGCCAGCCATCCATCATCGTCATCGGTATGACCACATTGTAGTATTAATTGTTTCCATGTTTTCAATGAAAGGTGTCTGATGTAGATTGTAAATGTACTCATATTATTGAATGGTGATACGCCCAAATAAAAAAAAATGGTACATTTAGAAACAAAACGTCAATGGCTTGAAATTCTTAAAATAGGAAATATTCAAATATATATATAAAAAAGAGCTTATCACGAAAGCATCAGAAGATTTATAAAATTGATGAATAAAATAGAGAATGTAAATGTTGAATATGTCAAATAGACAACAACCCGACAAAAGAGCAGACAACATTATCACTAAAGTAAACACAATAAATATTCAATGACGTAATAACTAACCTTTCCAAGAGATTATATGTTTGAAATGATTTGATCCTTATGCGTAATATTCATATTATAATTCTATTTTAATCTCAGATTTCTTAGCTAGGCTGAAGTATTTTCTTGAAACTAAACTCATCATAGATGTACCAGTATTAAAATTTTGTAAATTTTGTAAAATTTGGCAGACGCGCGTTTTGTTGTTAGAAAACCAATCAGTGGTGCACCACTCAAAACATTAAAGCTAAAAACTCCAAAACATTCAAACATTAAGGCCTTAATGAGGACCTTAAATTCCGAAAGATTTTGCCAAAAACAACTTAATATGTAATTTACTCCTGGTGTAGAAAAAAACCTTTGTTTATTTGCAAAATCCCATAGGGTTTCAGAATTTGTTTGAAGTCCTCTTTAATATGCAAGTAAATACCCCAAAAAATTACCCAAGTTAAACTATTCAATATATATAATGTATAAACAGACAGCGAGGTAAAAACATCCTAGGATTCTAACTGTAAGGGGAGTTATCCGGAATACGTAAACTATGAACCAATAAGAAGGAGGGACAGACGGACAGGGGTAAACAATTACCCCCCCCCCAACTTTAGTTGTGGGCACAAAAATTACCATGATGGACTATACACCTGTTCACTTACCGTAAAAAATGTATATAAAATTTTGAATGATTGGACATGAGACAAAAATCTACCAGAACCGCTTTTCATAGTCGTCAAATATGCATAAATAAGCAGGCAATGGCTGGTAAATATAATATTGATTTCCTCCTCTTGATATAAGCCAATCAGATAAAAGACCAACTTCTTTTCGTATGTATATAACTACGAGCTTTGGGAAAACGTTAAAATACTACACGTGTCCTCTCTTTGTGATTTGTATGTAAAAAACGGTTCAATTTGTCTTTTGATATTTTTTTTCGAACATAAAATTGAAAACAACAAAATTATATTTATTTCATTTATTACTACATTTCAACTATTTCAGCTGCTTTTAATTTAGTGATGGTATACATATGTACACAGAGCCTTCAATGCCTCTAATGTTTCTTTCCCAGAAGGGATGATCTCTTTCGCGGGAAGTAAGAAGCCATATTGTCCTTTATCTCGAAGCTCTACACCGTATGAATATTTGACCTTTTCAGCTCCATATGTCCAGTCGGCACTACTTCCACTTGCAACATCTGCAAATATAAAACAAGTTTCTAATTAAAAAAGAAAAGAAAAGAAAAGCAATACGTGAACCAAAGACCGATAAATGTGTCAAAAAGAAAACAACCCAACCAAAAAGCATGAGTACGAATAAATTATTTATCTTCGAGATTTCTGGAATGTTTGATCCTTATGTTTTGTTTTTAAATCTTCTACAACCATTTACAACGGCTAGAGTCTAGTCAGTTTTGACTGAATTTTGTTATAAACATGGATCCTAAACTGCAAATGTAAGATACATTTATCTTGTTGCTCTCATTTTAAAAGTCTTCTCGAAATTTTGTTTACTTTTTCTCATTTCTATAAATATTAATTGTGTATTAATGTATGACCTTCCTGATCAGCTAAGATTATAGTAGAAAAAAGCAATGGAACAAACAACAGAAAAGACAAAGATTTTTTTTTATACAAACTTGACCGGTGCTAATCATATTAGTGGCTTTTATGTGTTACCAGCTAACACTACCGGAGAACCTGCGATCTTTCTGAGGTTTTGGACGAGCTACAGTAGTGTTGCTCAGTTTTTTTTTATGAAAATGTTTCACATTCTTGTTTATCTTTTCGTCGTTTTTGTTTTTTGGCCATGACATTGTCTCAAGCTTTAGTTTTCTAGTAAACATTTTATTGTGTAGGGGACAGCAGAAGCTTGAATCCGTGTGTGGGATTTTCTCGGTGTGTTGAAGACCCATTAGTGGCATTGGTTGTTTTCTGCTCTTTGACACATTCTCCATTTCCATTCCCAACTTTATTGTAAATTCAAAAACGATACTCTGATATTTTAACTATTGTATCCGTGAGTCTGGCTCAAAATGCAGTGGAAGCTTGCAACTAGTAGCATTACACATATGACACTAGACGGGAAACACTAAATACACCAATCCATTCAATACAATAATACTTACAAATAATATTAGCTATGCTACCATGTTCATATTTTGTTCCATAGTCCACTTGTAATGCATCGCACGCAGCCTTAGCTCCTGCATTCTGAAAATGTAAAACACCTTTATGGTCAGTACAATTTGTAACGTCAACTTATGATGATCCACGATCTGGTAATTATATTAAAGAAACAGGCAGTTTCTTAATACCAATTTAACACGTAAGAATAGTAACAATGTAAGATAATTAAACATGAAAGTTAGCCTAAAAATTAAAGAAGAAAACAATCGTCGAACTTGTTTCAGTAGTGGTGATTTATTTACTAACTTTTATTGATAGTTGAACACTTGCGGATATTACCAGGAAAGATTAGAAATGCAACTTAATTAGAAAGCCTTCAACAGTATTTTCACTGTGATTAAACATTTTGAATCGTGGATATGAAGGTAGATAAACTGTTAATCATCTCATCTACAGGTATAATACCACCAAATCATGGTACGTCACATCCGGTTGCATACGAAAGTAGGTCTAAAAAAATATTCCCTTGAATTTGACCGTTGTAGGTAATCAATCCTACATTTTATTGCAGTAATACTATTTATGTGTCATAAACATATGTCTTGGGTATTTCAAAACACCATTATTTTTTATTTGTGATTTCTATAGAAAATTTTGTAATCTTGAGGTTACATGGTGACTAAACCTTGTACACAGATAGAATAAGGGGAGAAATTTGATTGGTTACCTTCCAATGATGGTTATTTTCTTATATGCAATGAAATGCTATGTGAAACTTTTTCGATAGAACTGGACAGGATAAAACTTCACTCATGCCAAGTATTTCTTAATTTGAAACAAAGATAAATTCTGCATAATTTTTTGAAAAGTGCAAATTTAACAAAGACTAATAGGGGAAAATCAATGGTGGTATTACACCTACAAAGTATACCGTTATTGTAAAATTTCATCTCATTTTGCGATTGTCTCGCTATTCATTCCATTTATCAACTTTCCTTGAGATTTTAATAGGAAATTTAAATTGATCATTAAAATTAAAGATCTTGTAATGAATAATTGAATCACGGTGAGTGTTTGTCCAAAAGAAATCAATAAAGTCCACCATAAGCTGTTCGGGTCATCAAACACAATACATTAGAACTACAATAAAGAGATAATCGAATGACATTTTAGTCGTCTTGAACATTAGAGTTCCTTGTAGGTTAAGGTTTCATTTCTGGTCGGGGTTAGGTAATGTGATGGATGAGGTTTGATTACGTTTGAGTTTGAGTTTGAGACCAGTTGTAATTTTAAGGGTAAAATTAAGTTGAGAATATTCTATATATAGTATAGTCGTGTGGTCTAGCGGGACGGCTGCAGTGCAGGCGATTTGGTGTCACGATATCACAGTAGCATGGGTTCGAATCCCGGCGAGGAAAGAAAAAAAAAATTGCGAAAGCAAATTTACAGATCTAACATTGTTGGTTGATGTTTAGACGAGTTATATATATATATATATATGGGTTGGAACATCAATGAAAGTAAGATTTTTTAACGTAATTTATAGTTGTTGGTTTTCCAAGGTTGATCAATTTAGGGGCTCATCATGGGGGTGTCCAAGAAATTTTATAATCATAAATTATTTTGCAAATATATATATATATATATTTTTTATTTAAACACATCTATTTATAGTGGATTGGGAAACACGTTTTGCAACTTATATTAATCCCTTTCCACTTTGGGGGTGCGAGTGCTGCTTTGTAGCGGCATTAGCCTACTCTTATCGAAATCTACAAGGCAAATATATATTATCGTGTCCGTGTTGTTTATTCTTTAGTTTTCTATGTTGTGTCATGTGTACTATTGTTTTTCTGTTTGTCTTTTTCATTTTTAGCCATGGCGTTGTCAGTTTGTTTTAGATTTACGAGTTTGACTGTCCCTTTGGTATCTTTCGTCCCTCTTTTATCGCATAATCGTTAATTATTTCTTCAAACAAGATAATTAAATATTCAATACAGTCCTTGATTATCAGGAAATTATATAATCTTGAGAAACATAATCAAATAATCCCAGTGGCTATATTAAAACGGCTATAAGTAATAACATAATCAAAAACCCACGGGGAGGCTCGTTTAAGGAGAACTCTGTGAAAATTTCATATACATGTATATTACCTGATCCTCGTAATCTGTTGGTAGTTTCTTTGTCCACCCCCATGGAGTCATCCAGAGTTGGGAAAAACTATGGAAATCGATGAAAGCTTTAATGGTACCCTTCTGCGCACTGATAAAATCTGCCACAGCCTTGACCTCTACCTCTGAGAATGCTGATGGACCACAGTATGTATCAGAACATGGTTCTTTACTTGCTCCTTCCTCTAAAATAGTGCAAATTTAATGAATTCGATGCAACTGTTATACAAGTGAGAGGTTTAGCTAGCTATGAAACCAGGTTTAATCCACCCTTTTCTACATAAGAAACTGCATGTACTAGGTCAGGAATGTGACAGTTGTTATCTAATCGTTTAATTTGATGTGTTTGAACTTTTGATTTTGCCATTTGATTGGGGACTTTCGTTTGGATTTTTAGTTCTAGTTTTGATAAAAAAAAAAAATGGAAGTTTAATGAACCAGTAAGTAAATAGATCCGTTATGTAAAGGCCTCAATTATTTTATATAAATTGCCAATGACACAAATATCCATCAGATTTTAAAGACACAATTTCAAATCCCCTTCAAGCTGGTTGGAACATAAATGAATAATCATAATTTCAGTTTGTTCATATGGCAGTAACGGCAAAACAAACTAATGCATGTTTATAATTTCGAAGACCAGTTTGTGCATAACGACACAAAAATCTAAAGCTTTCACTCTAAAGTCTTGATCCCTATACAAAAAAACATTTTCATCTTTTCTGAATCCATACATTTGTGACCCAGTTTTGCTTCATTACTATATGAAAGGTTATTTGTGAAAGTTTGATCCTTATTTTGATCTGAGATATACCCAAAAAAAAAACTATTTACTATTAGATTTCGTTTCCTAATAGGATTACGTGGCGACATGAAACAGGCTTTAATCTAACAATTGATTGATAAGATTTAAGAAAGAAAAAAATGAAAATCATTTAAAATCTCAAATTAGAAGAAAGCTTTTTGGGAACGGGAAAAAGTCTTCATTGAGCTTAAGGAAGTTCGCTACTCAGTTTTAAAATAACAGGCTATTCATAACACCAGTATATATTGAAAGGGATTTAATAAAGAAACAAAAAAAGCAAATGAATATATAAGTTAATATGCTTGTTTTTGAGATATTAGCCATTAAAATTTCGGCAGGAAAATATTAAAATTTCTCTCTTGATTTTTCATAGCTTTATCATTGACAAATTGAAGTTCTCAAAAACTATTAAAGAATACAAAGATTTTACGAGACTTTTACACATGGCTTATAATTAAACATATAAAAGATTTATAAACAAACAAATTGGATCAATTGGCAATATTTTTGAAGTCATTCATATGCATAAAACCAGAGGTTTCCTAAAATCTGACAAAAATTTCACATCACAAGCGAATATCCTTAATTAAGTGCAGACCTTTCGTCCTCATTTCCGCAAAATAAATTTGACCCCTGTGTTCAATAACTCGGTATTTTCTAACTTTCCAATTTGGTCAGATTCTTTTAGTCGAATGCGTTTGCTTTGTAAATGAATGCTTATCATTGGAATTTTCCTAAATGAATTATTATATTTTATGATAAATTGGAGTTCAAAATTGTGTATCGTTTCATTTGTTGTTTTGTATACTTACTACACCATTCATAATCCCAGTTCCGGTTAGGATCAACACCATAACATGCACCATGTTTAGATCGAGTCTTCCTCCAGTTTCTATTCTGTCAAAATTAAATACGAATTCTGTTTAATTTCATTGTTTATTATTGTACAGTTTTTGATCTTTTATGTTTCTAATTTTCTATATAGTGTGAGAAGGGATAGCGCAGAGTGTTGTTTATTCTTACAAAAAAAAAAAGAAACCACAAAAAACTAAGATTTGCATTATAAGTTTGATATTGTATATTTCTAATTTTCATGCAAATTTTCAATTTCGTCTTGGAAGGGATTGTGTAGAATGTTGTTCATTTTTACGAAATAAGAAATATGATATGCATTATAAGTTTGATTTTCTATGATTCTGACAAGTTGTTCAAAATAGTTATCAATGCTAAGGAAAATTGCTATTACTATATGATATATTAAAATCGAAAGAATAGCCTGCCCTACTTTAAAAAAAACACTTGAGTTGACTACATGTAGCTTCTTAAAGTACTGTACACACTTTGGCTCTATAGTTAATTAAATTATTATCACCAAAGCATCCTTTGTTTCATTGCTCGAGTACATTAAAGGGTTAATCTCGTTGGTAGTAGCACTGTGCATTTTTATAGATGTCTTATTTGTAGTGCATGATGGGAAATTTAAAGTTTGAGATTCGCACGTAAAAACTGGGAACACTTATATATATATATATTGAATCCTATAAGAAAATAATTGCAACTTTTAAAGAAAAAAACATAGTCAGAGACCTGTTTTTCAGTGGTGGTCGTTTGTTGATGAGGTTTATAAGTGAACGATTTTAATATAGATCAGACCGTTGATTTTCCAGCTTTACAATAAAATGTAAATGGTTTACACTAGTCATTTTGGTATCTGTATAGCTTGCTGTTCGGAGTAAATCAAGCTCCGTATTGAAGGCCGTACTTCAACATGTAATGGTTAACTAGGGCTATTACAAATTTGCACGTGACTTGATGGTGAGTTGTCTCATTGTCACTCATACAACACCTTATTATATCTATATCCAGTAAAATACGAGTGTGTTAAACAAATCGTAAAGCAAAAAAGAAAAAAAACACACCCCAAACAACGTGTGTCTGCTTTAACAAAAATCTTAAATGCATTGTATTTAACAAGCATATGAATTACCGTTGTCCATGTATACTCGTAACCATCCACATTAAACACTGGTAATATGTACCACGTGTAGGAATCAACAATGTCTGTTATCTTGGCGTCTATTCCATATCGGTCTAACATCTAAAATTGAGGATTATATTGTTTATAAAGCTTGCAACTTTAAAAATTGTCCTTATTATGACATCTTTCTCCACGCCTTATTTGACTTCTTGTTCAACCAACGTAGTCACGATTAGTGTACATATTACAATCCAGTTTGCTAATTTAAAATTTGAAGAAAAGTAATAATTCATGTTTTGTTTCAAATTATTCTATTATATTACTTTATAAAATTCACCGAAAATAAATGTATTGATACATTTGTACACAATTCATTTCTGCATTCAATGTTGCAGAATATTCATTAGTCTCCGGTCTCGTTGCAAAGTCATTTATATTCAGTTCTAATCAGGCCAATTTATACTTTTCAAAGTCATCCTCCCCCTTTCCCCTTATCATAAAACCAAATGGTCGTCCCCTAACCTCATACTGTAAGTTATATCTTATTACCTGACCGGTCATGTAGATAACGGTAGCCGGTGATATCCATTCCCTGGCATGGATTCCGCCCTCCATGAAGAAGCCATCCTTTTGTTTCACTTTCCCTGTATCAATCTGTATGTAACACATTAAGCAATAATGTAAAGTGCTTAATACATGTATTGGTTTTTACAAAATTACTTATTTTTTTCCCCACTTACAAAAAAAATAAACTAAGACAATGCATACTTTTATTATAGTAACTGAATTCAATTTCTTTAAAAAAAACCAACTAAACGGACTATGTAACATTAATTTTAAATTATTTTTCCTTAGAATATATACACAATACCTGAGTTCTGACCTTAAACTAGGGTTTTGAACAGAATGCAAAACGACTTACAAGTTTCTATAACTTGGGTATTGTATTTCAAATACCGATGAAAAAATACATGTTTTTTGCTTTATTAAAACTAACTTTCAGCTATTGAGAGGATTTATAGATCTGTACTTTGTGTTTTTTTGTGTTTTCGTCAGTTTAGTTTTTTGTGTGCTTTGTATCGATGTGATGACTGAGTGCAATCCATTTCAAATAACTTCATGGTTATACTTTTTTCTTATGTTTTACTGTTACATCACTGTACGAGGGTAAAGGGATGGAGGGGGGGAGCAAAAATAGTTCCTTTTACTGATACATGAACCTCGAACTAGTCAGGAGCGTGATGTTAAGTGGTTGTCGTATGTTGCGGTATAATAGCATAATATTTGTGTGTTTTTTAGCGTTGTTTTGTACATAAACTATATAAGAAGAATAAGAATACTTTATATAAATACATGTCTGATGTTATTTTATCGTTACATCGTTGTACATTTAATTGTGTTATATCGGGGCATTTTATACATGAAGCTTAACTATGCGGAATGAATTTTCTTATTGTTATTGCATATACAGTGACCTACAAAATGTTAAATTTCTATGTCATGTGGTCCCTGGAGGAGATTTGTTTCATTGGCAACCATACATGTACCATTTCTTCTTGTTTTTATATGGCGTATATTAAAAAAAAAGCATGTAGTAGCACCATTTTTTGGTTGGTTAACCGTGTTGGCGTGACTTAATGGATTTCTTTAGACAGCTCTGACATGCTATTGAAAGATGCCACACAGAGAACAATTCCATACTTCTCAATAACAAACGGTCGAATCTTTCCAAACTATGATCCCAAATAAACCAAAATTTTAGCGTTGTTCATTTTTTTTCAGCAGATGGTTAACTTTGAATGAAGGACGCATCCGGTTGCGGGATTTTCTCGATGTATTATGACCCATGATTGGTGGCCTTGACCTGTTTTCTACTCTTTGTTTTTTTTGACACATACCCCATTTCCATTTTTATTTCAATGTTTTTTTAAAGTCATTTCATTGAAATAAACCAAAATAAAAGCAATCCTTTTCTTTTCATTATTGTTAGACACATTGACCTACTTAAAAAGAACATTCAAACATAATAAGAATAATATATGTAGGTTAATACTACAATTATCTACTTCTAATCATTTACGTGACAGTATCTTAAATAAACAAAGCTATAGATGTAACAACTATCAGTTTATTGACCTCCAATAAGATTACTGGTAATAACAGTATACATGTATATACCTTGATTAGGCGGATAGTCCGGCCTTCAAATGATTTACCGACTTCTACCGCTTTAGTGATGTTGGAGTAGACTGTGGTTATATTTGTTATCCAATCGTTTATCTACAACATGCAAATACAAATGAGACAAAATCTATATTAAACATCTATTTTTGATTGACCTTTTTACTTGGTTGCCGTCTCATTTACAGTGAACCCTAAATCTTTTTTTATTCAGATAACAACCATGTTTATAATCTTCTAGAAGGCTTTACTTGATAGTTAATAAAAGGCAAAACAGGTTGATAAATTATATTTCATTTGTCTCTTGTGGATACTTACAATGTATACCACACACATTTTGATATTGATCCTTTTCCTGTAAGTGGTACATGTATTTCAAACTACTTTCATATGTTTAATTTTTATACTTTATTTTTATTTTAAGAGCATAATGAGATGTGTTGTTACTTAGTTTTTTGTAGAGTTATCTCTCTGTAGTAATATGTCCCGTCTTAAGTCTGTTTCATCATTATATAACCATCGGAACGTATTTTAACTCGACACAGTCGTTAACACTATGGCATGGGATTTTATCATTGGTAAAGGCCATTCGATTGCAATTTATTGCTTTCATCCACTTCATTAGAACTCTGGAAGATAATTGTCTCATTTATACTCATATAACATCTCATTAGTTCGTATACAAGTATGTATTTGACTTAATATGTAAATCAAATAAAAGAATAATTAACCAATAACATTTAACAAGTACACTGCCTTTTATAACACACTTACATCAGCGAGATTATGGTATTCCCCGTAGTTGAATAGGGCAGCTTTCCCTTTTGGAGTAAATTTGAGGTCAACTTGATTTTGCTGGTCAATATAATGTTGTACATTGTCCATAACTAATCGAGTTTCCATTCCTACCAATCGAAAAGTTCCTATGAATTTACTTTTTGGCGGCAAGGAAATATGAACAGGAATATTAACTCCCCTTGGTGGCACCCAAAAATCTATTTCGTCATGTTTGGATTCTTTATACATTTCTTGTAAAACACGCAGCTGTAAGCTTGTCTTTGGTACCACATCGTACATTTGAAACCTGAAATCGTAGTTAAATATTTTTACCGTTAAAACAAAAACTGGCGATTCATTATTATTCGTGGAATATCAATTTTCGTAGATTTGGTGGGTAAAAATTAATTTAAAATTCAAATGTTCAACGAAATACCAATGTTCTATGGTATTTTATTCAGATTTTTGTAAAACCACGAAACTTATAAATATCCACGAAAAGCATTATTTTCTCAATCGGCCTGAACATTGATACATGTACCCATGTAAATAAATGAATCCACAGCAACTCTTCTTATAACAATATTTTGTGTCAAATCAGAACGTGTAGAACTGGATTTGAACATACTAGCATTGATATATTATTATGCAACTTGCATCTTTCCAAGCTTTAGCATTTCAAAAGACCATAGACAATTATCAATTAAAGCGGAAAATAAAATATAACTTTAAGTATAAAAACAAACACGTTGGGAAGAATTTCGAGAAACTCTACTTTTATAGTCTCATGATTATTTTATGCCCCATTTATCAGCATAATGTTCTGGTCTGTTCGTCCGTCCACCCGTTTTTTTGTTCGTCCGTTCATCCGTTCGTTCGTTCGTTTGTCTGATCGTGTGTCCCGCTTCAGGTTAAATTTTTAGGTCGAGGTATTTTTTAATGAAGTTGAAGTCCAATAAACTTGAAACTTAGTAAACATGTTCCCTATCATATGAGCTTTCTAATTTTAGAAGCCAAATTAGAGATTTTAGCCCATTTTCACGGTCAACTGAACAAAATGATAGTGCGGATCCATGCATGTACTGGGGACACATTCTTTTGTTTGATATATTTTCATGATTCCTATATATATATACATTTGCATTTGCTCTTTCCCACATATTAAAAACTTTTTAAAAGTATTTATTGAATTTTGTATACATTGTGAGAATGAAACGAAAAGTTAAATACACGCAGGTAATGCCTTGGTGTAATTATTCAGCCCTAACATTGTCTTACCATGTTCAAAACACTGCACACATTAATACAAGACGAGATAAGTAGCTACAGGAGCGGATCAAGCAATTTAAAAAAAGGGGGGGGGGTTCCAACTATATGCTCCCATTCAAATGCATTGATCGTCCAAAAAAGCGGGTGTTTAACCCCGAACCACCCTTTTTTTCCTCTCCCTGGATCAGCCACTGAACTACCTAATAATTTCATATAGTTTTATATTACATCCTGATCGACTCAACCAATCTTGATTTCATATTGTTTTTTTTTATGTTTTTCTTCTTGACTCTGCATGACATATTTGCCACTGGACGTACGGTTAAAACGAAAATCAACCAGTGGTGTAGAGAACACTAGCGCTGTCTCTGTGTGTAAGAGTCTGTAAGACTTACCCATGATACGATATCTTGGCGTCAGCTAGCGTCCAAACAGCTATGCACATATAAATTATTAATAGCCTCATTGTGAGGCGTTTCAGCTATTGAAATATATCACAATAACTGATCATAAATAATTATTTATTAACTTTTGTTGTGTAATCTTATTCAATATCAAATATTTGACAAGGAAGATAATCAAAAGGACGTTGGGAAAAGTCCGAAAACGTAATTTGATATGATTTGTAAAGTCACGGATATCATCGAATGGTTATAAAAGTATTTAAAAACACCTAGGTACACAAGTGTAAAAGTAAAATAAATTTATTCAGATATAAAATTCACAACCAAAAAGGAAGTTTAAAGTAAACCTTCGGAGACCTTTTTTGTTTAACTTGTGACCTCGTGTGACCACGTGTGATTGGTCACAAGATGACAGTAGAAATGCTATCTCATTGATTTAAATTACTAGAATTACTTCAAATTATTACAACCATTCAATTTGGATATGTTAACTAAACGAATGTGGTTTTATCCATATCAGTCCTGAAGAAGTCCAAATAACTTGTTTTACTCTCAGTTTTCAGTCTTTTTATGTCTCTTTCCTGTGTTCTGAGAAGCCGTAATGTTAAAAGCTCGACACTGACTTTCGATGTATAGGTATCGTGTCAAACACGAAAGAGTTAATTAGATTCAAATTACCTATTGCATATTCAATTTGTATCTAAACTGCATATATTACTGCTGTCAAAGTATATTTTTCCTTATATCAGATGTCCATTTATAAACTCTATTAAAAACAATTTCATATAAATAATCATTCGAGTATTCCATAAAGAAAAATCCGCGGGAAATACATATTATACATTTTAACATAAAGTGTTATCATTTGGGACACTATAGCAGCGGACAAGGGGTTTGCAAAAAAAATTAGATCTAAGCAAAGAAAGATAGTAAATATAAATAACAACTCTGTGAAGTCAATTTCATTCAAAAAAAGCTTTCAAATTTGCAGCAGTAATTAAAAAAAAATATTCTAAGAGGGCTACACAAGCAAATAACTACTCTTCCTTGAGGCCCTCGTCATAGAAAAAAATAAACAAAAAATAGTTAAACACAAGATCTAAGGAATCTACCATGCAAACTTCAGAATAGCACTATATGTAAAATTGAGATTGAAAAGGGGAAATATTTCAGCCAGGATTTTCCAAGAGGGGGGGGGGATATTTGGACTCACAAACTCGACTTTAATAGTCACACTTCGAAAAGAGTGCTTATTTGTTTTCAAAGGGGGCAAAGGGGGGGGGGGGGGGGTCATCCGAAACTCCTGGCTACGGATATGATACTTCCGTAAAAATATAGAATGCTATACTGCGGTTATAATCCATTGTTATATTATTTTCATATACAATTGGCAAATAAGCATTATATTGCTCATCCTATGCGCTGATATCAGCAAATAAAAAATATGATTTTCGTTTGTTTGATTTCATACTTATTAGAACGTCGTTTTTCTATGCAATTTATATATCATCTGTAATGATATGTTTTGTAAAACATTAATAATAAATAATTGTTATAAAATAGAAAACACACCCGACTTCCCCCACCAATAAACACTGACCGTCACGAAATATAACAAGAATGCCCATAGTGGCGTTAAACACTAATCAATGAATCAATCTATCAATGATAGAAAACACGAAACCTTCACATTCAACGGCAACTCTTCCTCTTAAAGATATTAAAACAAATTAATCATAAAAACACAGTTAGACGTAATTAAGATTGTCTTTATATACATGTTAAATAAATGTTTGTGTGTGTTGACGCTTCACTGACTACACGTGACTAGAATGGTTAACAGTTTAATTTGTCATTTTTATTTGTTCTACAATATTAATCAATAGAAGTTACTACCCTTTAATCTGCTCATTTCTAAAAAAATTAATTACTCAAGAATTTTCACATTTTTATTTTTTTTAAAATAAAAAGTTCAATAAAATAGCAATAATTAAAATGAAAATGATAGCAAAATACTAACACATTTCTTCATAAAAGTTAAATTGCAAGAAATACAAATTAAAAATACCACATCGTACATTGTATCTGTCGAGATAAAATCTTTTAACTTCTATTCATGATGTACTCTAACCTAATGAAAATTATTGAAGGTTATAGTGCCAAGCTTTCCAAGTTTTTGGTATAAGTGGGCAGTGGTGTCCTCTCCGAAGGAATGCAATATTGCATAATCCTGACGAAGTAGAACCCAATACTGCTTCAGCCATGACTTCACTCTGTGGTAGTTATTTTTGTGGGCTCCAATAAGCTTACAAAAATAAATTTGGAATGCTAGAGTACGAGATTATCATTTCTCGTTCTCTTCATTCTCTTGTCTTCTATCTTTGTTTGACACAACTACTGTCTCCTCTCTAATATACTTACTGTCACTACATATTCTTTCTTCTTTCTCTCTTTCTTCCATTATCTCTCTCTCTCGCTCGCTCACTCTCTCTTTCACCCTCACTCTCGCTCCCACTCTCTCGCTCTCACTCTCGCTCTCGCTCTCACTCTCGCTCTCACTCTCGCTCTCACTCTCGCTCTCACTCTCGCTCTCACTCTCGCTCTCACTCTCACTCTCGCTCTCACTCGCTCGCTCTCACTCTCTCGCTCGCTCTCACTCTCTCTCCCTCACTCTCTCGCCCTCACTCTCTGGCTCGCTATCACTCTCTCGCTCTCTCTGTATGTAGAGTAGGATGGTTAGTGAGAGAGAAGAGGATATGAGAGAGAGGAGGATGTGAGAGGGAGGAGGATGTGAGAGGGGGATATGATAGAGAGGAGAGAATGGAGGGTGTGAGAGAGAGGAGAGGTGGAAGAGAGATGAGGATGTGAGAGAGAGGAAAGGAAGAGAGAGAGGAGGGTGTGAGAAAGAGGAGAGTGTGAGAGAGAGAGAGGAGGTGAGAGATAGTAAGAGAGAGTAGGTAGGGAGAGGAAGTAGGGACTGAGAGACAGGTGAGAGTGAGAGAGAGGAGGATGTGAGAAAGTAAGAGAGAGAAAGTAAGAGAGAGAAGAGAAAGAGGAGAGGAGATGAAGGAAAGAAGAGAGGAGTGAGAGAGTTGTGTGAGAGAAGGGTGTGTGTAAGTGAGAGACAAGGAAATTGAGACAGAAAGAGAGACTAAGGCAGAGATAGAGCGAGAGATAGGAAAAGCGTAAGAGTGATGAAAGAGAAATTGGAGAGAGAGGGATAGAGAGAAAGGTAGAGACTAGAATTTCGGAGACGCCGCTAGAGTGTAGGTAAGAAGATTGGAATGTAATCAGGGTCGAGTAAATGTATATACCATTTTTAGTTTTAAAAAATCAACTATTTAATATAATTATTATTAATTTTTAAATTGTGTTCGTTTTTGTTCAGACTGTCTTAAAAAAAGCCTCATTTTATTAATACCTTTAAGGTTAGTATATACTTAAATGTGCATGCTCTGTATAATTATAACTGTTACATTCTGTAAATAATGTACAGGAAAAGATTTCATACGTTAGTTAGACTTGTGTCAATCCTATTTGTCTTTTTGAGCAATTGAAATCATTATAAACTAAAATACAGATGAGATTATATTATCTGAGTATACATGTATGTTTATCAAAGTATTATAAAATCATGTTGCTAATCAGAGACTAGTTAACTACGTGAAACTACGGAATTACATTTATTTCTAATTAAAAATATCAATGAATACTATTTAATATATATTTAAGTCGTTATTGATGACATGTTTGTTTCCTTTTCTATTTCCAAGATTCATATCAACAAAACAATAACTCGTATATCAAAAAAATGGATTTAAAGGAGTTATTCATCTAAAATCTATGTATTGAGTTGAGACAAATATAATATTTAATGAGTTGGCTTTATAACGTATGAAAGTACCATGAATACAAAATCAAACACGAGAGTTAACTATTCGATTATAGAAGATTTACAAAATGCAATATGTGTGAATTTAAGCTTCCTTCATTTTGATTGTAAACTATACTCGACTGGGCAGGAGTTGATGATACATTTTTTTCTTCTGTTGAAAAGCACGAAGTTTACAAGTTTGGTCAAACAACAAAACAGGAATAATTCCCCAAATAACTGAAGACGAGCTGGAACATAACCTTAACAATTGTGCAACTTTTTTTGTAAAATTTGATGGATCTGGATTTAAAAAAACACGTCTGTTTTCGCCGCTCTAAACCTACCACAATCACAGTACTAAACATTAAGGTAACAATGAACCGCAAAATCCAGCTTATCACTGTTTTCATAATTATGTTCAAACGTCGTATATATTAATGCCATGGAAACAATCACACTTTGAACGGGCGGTTAAATGGGTAATTTAAAAGAGTTTGAAGAAACCAATGGGACAATTAAATTACAAGTTGACGGAAAACTCCCAAAACCATGAACCCCCTAAAGGCAAATAGATAACCAGTCTACATAACATAACACCACAAATTAAAGCTTAATCAACACCTACACCACCAAAGAATGAGCGTGGATCTCAAGGTCTCCATATCAGAAAGCAGATGGCATTACTAATATTGGCACCCGTCGTAACAACCTTAAAATAACTAATATTGCTTTCGTGTTGGTCCTTATACATTTATTTATTCTAGAATAAAAGTAAAAAACGTAAAGCTACGTTTTTTTACATCAATGTACTAAGTATCTATACAAAAGAAGATGTGGTATGATTGGCAATGAAACAACTCTCCACAAGTGCAAAAACTACACAGAAATTGACAACTATAGGTCACCGTACGGCCTTCAACAATGAGCAAAACCCTGTTTGTTAAGAAACGTGAGTTTCAGATTTATTGTGTTCGTGATTGTTCCTTATGATTATATAAGACAATAATAGTGTACAAAATGTACCTATATTCATGGTAATTAAATCTACTAGTATTTAAAAACACAAAACAAGAAAAATTCACGATGACTCGTACGCATTTCATACGGAACAAAAACAATACTGCATGTGAATCCATACTTATTTAAAATTTGTTATGATAGGATATAGGACATACTTTTTATATCTTCAGATCTTAATAACTGACAAATGTACTCATTTGTGCTTATACATGAAAAACCAAACAATCATTTGATGTTTGCAAAGAAAAAAACAATGTTAACCTATTATACTATGTCTTGATGGTCGATAGTGATCCATATGAAACCAATGTATCAGGAATTGGGGTATAACAAACACAAGTGATCTGATAAGGTATGCATTTGTTTACATTGGTTTATAAAATTATACATCATATATAATATAAGCATCGTTATTCCAAGAGGTTATTATACTTTATTTGGACTAATAAGTTGTTTATTATTACTACATCTATATGGCATTATATAATTCTTAATATCAATGCATATGCATTTAGTTATTATTTTGTCATCTGTGTTTACCCCAAGTTATTAATGCGGGATTGAGTTACTCAATGTTTATGTTTCTTGTATATGCGTAACGAGCGGAAAAATTAACCATACATTCACAACAAGGCTGATAACCAATATTGACGCATAGGTGATGTCACGTGGCGTAGATGATGTTGGATAATTAGCCTGGGTGCGTTCGCACATCGGAAGTTATGATAACAACTAATAAATACATGTCCATTTCCATTAAGAACTAGGTTTTATACTAAGTCCCCAATATCAGCACGAGAATAACTATGGAGTTCTCGAAATTATATCATGACCGTTAGGGCAAATACACTGTACTTATCTGTATGAAGTAATCGAAGACGAGAGAAAAATCTAGTTTACATAAAAGAGGGACGAAAGATACCAAAGGGACAGTCAAACTTGTAAATCTAAAACAAACTGGCAACGCCATGGCTAAAAATGAAAAAGACAAAAAGAAAAGCATTAGTACACATGACACAACATAGAAAACTAAAAAATAAACAACACGAACCCCACCAAAAACTAGGGGTGATCTCAGGTGCTCCGGAAGGGTAAGCAGATCCTGCTCCACATGTGGCACTCGTCGTGTTGCTTATGTGATTACAAATCCGGTAAATGGTCTAATTCGGTAGGTCACATACATGTTTAACCCCGCCACATTTTTGCGCCTGTCCCAAGTCAGGAGCCTCTGGCCTTTGTTAGTCTTGTATTATTTTAATTTTAGTTTCTTGTGTACAATTTGGAAATTAGTATGGCGTTCATTATCACTGAACTAGTATATATTTGTTTAGGGGCCAGCTGAAGGACGCCTCCGGGTGCGGGAATTTCTCGCTACATTGAAGACCTGTTGGTGACCTTCTGCTGTTGTGTTTTTTTTTATTTGGTCGGGTTGTTGTCTCTTTGACACATTCCCCATTTCCATTCTCAATTTTATGAAAGGGAAGGGGATTGTATTTACGACGTAAGGAACATATCCGATATCATTTGTGAAACGGTTTTTCCATAACGGTCAACCAACTCGTGATGGCGTCCGTAAAATTTACTAAGGGAAGATAATAATACCTAGTATATAACGTCAGCTTTCATTGATTGATATATATATATATTTGGTTAAATCTCAATTTGCACAGAATGACATATGTCATTTTTACTGTAAACATTCTCTAACGAAGCATACTTTTAATTATCAATAATTAATCTTGCTGTGCTTAATCATCTGTAATGTAGTAAGTACTTATATGACGCCCTTTGGTACTTATATTGTTTATAAATTCTGACAACCCAGATAATTATAATACTACAAACAAAAATTACATTGCACCTGTTACGATGTACATTTCTTAAATTGGCTAAAATCAAAGGAAACGAAATCAGATTAAAATGAATCAATTGATGATTGACTTGAAATGAACCTTGTAACATAAATATTTTCCGGGGTTTAGCATTCACATGACAGGGCAATCCTATTGTTTGGAAGTAAGATGGTAATAGATCTGATGTATAAGGAAACATAATTAGTAGGGACATTTATTTTCATAGAAGGAAGGACTTTTGTACCCTGTCAGAGGTTAGTTTCATATACAAGATGGATATTACAACTGCTTTTTCATTTCTTCTAATATTTTCTTAAATCTTGCTTTTCCTCTAATGCATATTAAAAAAGTATATTAGATTAAAGTTTTATACGATTCCGTAATTTCAATTTTCTGTAATATTTTTATTCCAGTATAAGATGCAACATATATTACAACATGTGATCTCCGGGACAACGTTCAAATCATTCATACAAAAAAAAACCGAGCGAAAGTCGTTACATCATGGTTGAAACAAATATAAAATATACTTCCTAATATTTATGTATTAAAGATATCGTCAAAACATAAGATATATGTTGTGTCGTTGTTTCCTCTTATAGTTGAGGTGTTTCCTTCGGCTTTAGTTTGTAACCCGGATTTTTGACTTTTGATTTATGACATTTAAACACCGGTATACTACTGTTGCCTTTTTTAAATATCAATAAGATGTCTTAGACGATTTAAAAATGTCCTATCAAATATAATACATATATCTCTCAACGTATATGTTTAAAGATATTATCAAAACATAAGATGGCCGTTGTTTCTTTATTTCCTCTTATAGTTGGTGTTTTCCCTCGGTTTGAGTTTGTAACCCGGATTTGTTTCTTCTCAATCGATTTATAACTTTTGAACAGCGGTATACTACTATAGCCTTTTTTTTAAGAACAACATAATCTCAACAAAATTATATGAAACTCATTAATATAGCTTAAATATAAGACGTTTTATTATCAGCGCCAATGAGACAACTCTCCAACTTATCAACTTATTGAAATATCTTTAATATAAAATAAGATATTTGGTATATTAAACCAGACATATAATAAACTTATTGAGATATGTCATAAATTTATTGAAATATGTTATAAATTTATTGAGATATGTTATAAACTTATAGAGATATGTTATAAACTTATTGAGATATTTTATAAACTTATTGAGATATGTTATAAACTTATTGAGATATGTTATAAACTTATTGAGATATGTTATAAACTTATTGAGATATGCTATAAACTAATAAAGATATGTTATAAAGTTATTGAGATATGTCATAAGCTTATTGAGATATTCCATAAGCTTATTGAGATGTGTCATAAGCTTATTGAGATATGTTATAAACATATCAAATATGTTACAAACTAATATAGATGTCATATGAACTTATTAAGACATATTATAAAAAATAGAGTTATCGTTGATATTATAAGATACATTTTAAAAGTAATAAAGCTTTACTTTTAGCTAAATATTACATCTTAAATCTTGAATTTAATATCTTTTAAAAAACTAAATGAATTATATAATGTACCATAAAGAAATAACTTTAGATATATCTTATTATGATATTGTGGTATTGTTTCAACAAAATAAGATATTTCATCAACCAATTAAGATACCTTATCTAAATAGGATACATGTTTAATCAAGCATTTCATATATCATGTATAGCTTGTAAGATATTTTTGAAGTACTGAATAAGATATCTTATATACCGAATGCGATATCTTATATACTGAATAAGATATCTTATATTTTAAATAATAAATCTTATATACCTTGTTATCCATTCGTTTGATGTGTTTGAGCTTTTGATTTTGCCATTTAATTTGGGACTTCCCTTTTTGTGATTTTACATTTTTTGTATCAGTTCTTTCCTTAGCGGTATAAAACTGCCCTGTTGACAGACTCTTCATATTCTAAAGATGACAAAGAGCTGAGTGTTAAGATCCACATGCTTTTCACTTCAACATATAACTTTGGTACTGATTCTGTTATAGCTATTTAAACAGTATTTATTGATATAAAGTTTTTTTTAAAACTCCACTTCTTTAGTTTGAGATCATTGGAAGGGACAGCTAACCACACCTATTAAAGATGAACGTCTACATTACAAGTGTAATCGTCCTCTATGTTAACATATTTGTGTTATCGTCTGCAGCATGTAAGTATCTATTCATATGTTGAAAATGTAAAATTGAGAAAGGAAATGGGGAATGTGTCAAAGCGACAACGACCGGCCATATAGCAGACAACAGCAGCAGGCAACCAATGGGTCTACAATATAGTGTGAAACTCCGACACCCGAAGGTGTATCTTTTACTGTTTTATTTCGAGCCAGCGTTAACGAGTCTTTGACAATGAATTCTTTATTCTTGATACTCATTAGTTGATAACGTTTTTGAAAGATGTGAAAATAAATCCAAAACTTCAATCGTAGAATATCTCCGGGTACGTCACTTATATAAATAAACCGACCATCACTAAATAGCACAAAAGTGCTGAAGTGGGTTAATCTGTTTGTTAATTAATCACTTAATAGTAATATATAAAACCATCGATTTCCAAAATGTTATTTTTTGTTTCCAAAAGATAATGAGAAATAAACCTGAGATAAAGTTTATAAACTTGATTCCTCATTTAAACTTTTCCTCGTGGAAAGTTAAACACTGATTGTCAAACGGAGGCTTAAAATCTAAATAACAATCATTTCTCATATAAAAAAAAATCATAATTATGTCAATACGTTCAGATATAATTACTTATTCAAGAGACAATCCATTAATTAACAGTTTTAAAAATTCTTCGTCAAAAGTCTGAATTCGGTTCTTAGTTTGAAGTCTTTATTAAAAAGTCTCTAGAACTGATGTAGACTTACCCATACCAACCAGATTCCGGTTACTTCTGCAATAAATTTGATCTTACAGATGTGATTTTAGTTTAATATTCATTTGTTTGTTTTTGTACATGTATGCACTTTATTACTAAATTAGTTAATTGATGCAGTAACTAATATATTTATTTCTGTGACTGTTCATGTATCATCATAATCATACGATCCTTTACGATAGATATTTAGCTAATTCAAAATATTTTACATCTTCATGCCATGCACTGTGTGAACAACTTTAGATTCTTCTGACGAGGAAAAGTTAAACTAGGCCACCAAACGCCAAATTATTAGTTCAGTCTAATCGTCGAGTGGTCTAAAGCGATGAATCCAGACACAGCGAGACGGTGAAATATGGATATCCAAATAACATGAGTTCGATTCCCGACGAGGGATTATAAAACATTTGCTGTCTCAAATTTGCAGATTTAACACAGTTGTACTGATATTTAGAGTAGTTAAAATTGATGTCCTGATAAAATGTTTTTAATAACATAGGGAAAATATAATAAAAAAGAAATATATTTCAATGATTTTTGTTTAAGGGAGGGCGCGAAAACATGGTTATAATCCATGTAGCCATTATTCTGGACCTGTTTGTGGAACGAATGGAAAAACATATTACAGTGAATGCCAAGCTCTTTATTCGTAAGTATAATATGACTTCAGATTATTAAATATAAAAAAGAAGATGTGGTATGATTGCCAATGAGACAACTGTTTACAAAATACAAAAATGACACCGAAATTTTAAACAACTATAAGTCATCGTACGGCCTTCAACAATGAACAAATCAAGTCTTGTTTCATATCTGTTCATGCAATATAAAACGTTTTGCTATCTATTTGCATCGCATCACGTAGCAAATCTATTAGTTTCAGTCAATAACCACACCATCTTGAAAATTACTGATCACATATAGATTCTGAATGGTTGCTTTATGATATGGCTGAGATACAGCAACAGCTATTTGCAAAAATAAGGTTTACACCAAATGCCAGAAAAATAACTATTTGTATATCAGTTATTATAAATACGTGTTGATTTTCTTTGTTAATCTGAAATATGCACGATTTGTTTTGCTAACACAATGTTTCTATACAATTTTTACAAAAACGCATTATCTTTGTTTTATAACTTCTGCTCTTCTAGGAACACATACAGAGTCTTGTCTCTTTGTAAAAGATTTAATTTTCAACAAGTAAAGTGAACGCAACTTTTAAATTTGGATAGAGCAAAGCGGGCTTAACTTTGTAACTTTTATATCTTTGTCCAATGATTGTTCAGTGCACTATGTTCAGTTTCTAATATGTAGGAATTTTGTATACATTTTATACATGAGATATGTTTAATATTGGATGTTTGAAAACATTTCGGTATATGCTTTTTAACGTCTTCAATATCCAGCTATTAAAGTTCTTCATGATTTATCTGCAGAAATACTGCACTGATTTGAAAAAGAAATTTTACAGAAACAGCTTTTCAACTGACGCTTCCATTGTCGCAAACACAAGAACCTAAGTTAATAATTGTGTTGTTGTGCAACATGAAATATATAAAACATATGGTAAAATTTATCGAGCGTTGGTTTTGTGAATTTGTGATCAATTGTTTTAACACAACAAGCTTACAGACTGTTTGAAAACTTAAAGCATAAACTGAATTTAAATGTTTTATCTCAGCAGCATAATATTGCCATGCATAATATTTCAAGCGAAAGTCTTTACCTTTTAAACTTTTAAAAACCTCTCATCAACCAACTTGAGGAAAGAAATTCTAGAAAAAATCAGTGTCAAATGGAAGGTAGTCTCACTGACAATCAGACCGCATTACCATATTTCTATATACTATGAAATTTAAGAAAGATTATATTATACATTTACACAGGAATGTAAAAGTAAATTGCGCCAAGAGATGTCCCTGTAAGGCGCCTTGTGTATGCAGTAAAGTGTACCGTCCAGTTTGCGGGGCAGATGGTAAAACATATGGCAATGAGTGTATGGCAAAGTGCGAGTAAGTACGACGTATAAAAGGAGTAAGTATGATAAAACCATATGTATTGTTCTTGAAATCGAACATAAACAAACTTTTATAAATCCTTCAAATAACATTCTTCAGAATCCTTCAGAATTAGACACTTGTCTGTTCGGTGTCAATGTTTATATTTTAAGAATGTTGTCTCACATTTTCAGATATAAGCAACAGCTAAATTCAGAAAGATCTTTTGCGAAGATGTTTATGTGTGAAAAATAATTGTTTTGATTGAGCTGTTGCTCGAGTATAGAATGACCTTTTTCTTCTGAATTGACAAGTTTATATAATCATGTCTAGCCATCCGAAACATTATTAAAATTTTGAAACGCCTTTTAAAAGTTTTGCTATTTCATGGGCAATCAATGGTTCTTATCACACTTTCTCCTGATTGCAATATATGTGTGAATGCATACCAATTTGTAGTAAATACGAACGGTAAAACCTATACCAATGATTGTTTAATAAAGCGCGAGAAATTAAGAAAGGTGGAGTTATTGCAATGCTTGTATTACAAAGGGCAACTATATACGAAGAGTAATTTTTGTAATGCAAATGCAAGTAAGTACGAAGGTAAAACACTTATGTAAATGCTTGTATGGCAATGCACGAGTTATTAAGAAGTGTTACATTTAATTAAGCAAATATTTTACGTCTCTTTTATCGAGTATACAAGAGGTTTTATCTTTGCTTTGTGATAACTTGATGAGTCGATTCATATGACATGGGATTTGTTCGTATTTGGTGGTGTTACTTCACTATCCCTTTAATTTGTTTAATCAATCACATAGTGAATTCATAAATTGCTACACCATATCGCCATATTTTACATTATATGATGCTGCTATTTTGTTTAAAATTGTTGCGTAAAAAGACATTGGCTCATAATTCATTTTGCACCAAGAGTTACTTTTATGTATGAAATGACCTTTTAAGGTCAAATACATTAAATTGAACGTTTCTTAACCCCTCATTTGCATTGGTATACAGATATTTAAATTTAAAAATCTGTACACACGTTTTGCTCTTGCTTGTGAAATAAAAGAAAATTGCAACAGTCGTTGTTTACTTGAAAAATGGTATTTATAAACTCGAGTTTCAAATCAATTATCGGTGTGGATGTGATATCGTTAACAATAAATACACAGCTAAATGAATTTAGGTTTTCAACTGATTTACGGAAACATTATAAACTAAAATTGATTACTGCATTAAAGTTCGTGAATTTATTAAAACGTTCGCTGAAAATAGTTCTTAATAACTGTAGTTCTATTGATATATACTAGATTAAGATTATAGTGAAAGTCATTTTCAGATCAATTTTATACCTTTGCCTTATGTTGTAGTGTTGCATCTCTGTCCCAGATTTAGTGATGCTTTAAAAAATGAAATCATGTTGAACCCGGCATAGTTCTTGAATCAAGTTCCAAGTGAGGAGGATTTTATTTTGAAAGTGGTTGTATCTTATTGGTGTATGTCATTTTTGTTTTATGTTTGTAGTTTTGTACCGTAATAAGGCAGTTTTTTCTTCGTTTTTATTGTATGAACGCTTTGTCATGTTGAGGCATATTAAAAGCTTGTAATGCGGTATGACCTACACTTGCTAACTTATTTCTATGTTACGTTGAATCAAAACATTTCTAGACTCGAGTGGAGTTTGAGCTTGTCATACTATTTAGACACCTGTCTAATGTTAATGACGGTATATTGACCTCAACATGTCTGAAGGTTTTTTTGTTATCCTAAGGAAAGTAAAGGTAAAATGCAACAAGAGGTGTCCATGCAAAAAACCTTGCAGATGTAGCAGATTTAAACGTTTAGTTTGTGGAGCGGATGGTAAAACCTATTGGAACTCATGCAAAGCGAAATGCAAGTAAGATATCAAATAATATTCGGAAAATCATTATCAATGTAAATAGAGTGGGGATTGAAATAAATTTAACATTTAGAATAATTTGCACTGAATCAATTAATGCATTATCATGTTACACTTGTAATATTTGAAAATAGGGGAGCAATCATATGTGATACTAAACAGTGACCATTTTTTTTTATTAAATAGCTCTGAGAGACTGTATTGTCATATCGATACGATTTGGATCTTTAACGTTATAATGTACAGAGTAATATAAACTAGAAACATTGTCATACTGGTTGGGTTGGTCTTTAATACGCCTTTAAACAATGCGTTAAACCTACTTGAGCATGTACAACTGTGACAAATCTAAAAATAATCTTGTATGCTTGACTATTCATAGATATTTGACATACCCCCTCCTTTGTAATCTAATTACAAATCAATAGTGCTTCTGTACGCTAATAAAACATGCTACTTTAAAACATGTCATTAGTCTCTTGTGTCTTGGGAATGTCATTGCAAATCATATCAAATCTCCTTCTAATATAGAATTTTAAGTTGACTAAAATTCACCTGTAAACACATATAAGACTGAAATAGTCACTTTGATCTGAATAGCTCTTGTAAGTATGAACAACAAAATATAAATTCATTTGCAGCTTTTAATCACTATTAATTAATTACCAACTTGGGTAAATCATACTTTTCTGTTCAATCGCCTGCAGTCAATTATATCTGTTCAGTCTATTTTTAGATTGTTCAGGTGTTTTCCCAGTTCAGATCCACAATATATTGCATTTGCAGTTGCTGAACAATAATGATTTGACTGCAAGCCTATCGTCTGAACAAAACTGAATTTACTGTAGTCATTTTTACTGAAAATTACATGAAAATTGTCTGAAAGAATACATATGACTTAATTAATTATTTCTTTTTGAATGAAGTCTATATTCAATTGACTGTTTCAGCATACACTGCGCTTTAAGTTGACTCTTTTGCAAAATGGTAAGACACCTGTCCTATCAAGCTTATTTTGTTAACCGAAAAAAGAACTTCAAATGTGTTCAGTTTTGTTTTTGTCCCAAGGAAAATAAAGGTTAAATGCTACAGGAGGTGTCCATGCACAAAATATTGCAAATGTAGAAGAATAAGAAGATATGTTTGCGGTGTGGATGGCAAAACCTATAGAAACTCATGCAAAGCAAAATGCAAGTAAGATGTCAACTGGTATCCAGAAAACAAGTATACACTTTAATTATAGTGTAACTGCAATAAGTGAAACTATAAAAAAAAACAAAGCCTGAGTCAAACTTTTGAAAACCATGATACCATGGACATAATTTTAGAGTAAGCTGTGATAATATATAAGTTGCATTTATTTGTTAGTGTAATGGACCAAATTGCACTAAAAAATTATAAAAATACTCGAGCTTAATTAGGAATGGTAACCCCACAATGCATAGACAAATCGATACAAAATTGATATGGTCAAAACTGATTCGCGTTAAATAAACCTGTTTTAAACCTAAATTCAAATGTATCACAATCGCTGATACATTCCCGAATGTACCTAGTATGATTGACTGTTCATTGCTATATTATATATACCTTCTCTTTTGTAATTTCATTACAAATATATTATTACATGTAAGCAAAATGGTATAAAGAAGATGACCTGTAATTTTTTTAAATAACAGGATAAGGAGCTAGCGTTAATGAGAACGCCACCCAACAACACGATAAATGATAAATCATTACAACACCCAAAAGTAATTTTAAAAAGTAACAAATGCATTTGAAAGTAATGCCTTGTCTTCTTATTTGATTATACGGTTACTTTATAAAAGCAATGTCCTTCGAAATATAATACCTAAGATGACTTCTAATCGTTGATTGCTTAATGGCTAATTTTTTTATATGTCATGTTTATTCAGGACAACTTAAAAAATTATGTTCAGCTTAGAAAAACACAACACTCAAACCGAACACTCACAAGTACATTTAAATAAAGCATATAGATGTAAACAATACTTTTGTTCAAATTTCTTGATTAGTATAACTTTAAATGTAATACAGTGAAACCTGTTTAAACCTAACCTCTTTAAGACTTAAAATTGTGTTCTGTTTGGGCCAATATTCGGTTTTATCAGGTTCACAACGCATACAAATTGGTATGACAGTTCTAAAAACATATTTGGTTTATACAGGTTTTCGGTTTATGCAGGATTCGGTAAAGTCAGGTTTCACTATATTTACAAATATCTTAGGTAATTGCTGTATCTTAACCGCCATTTGTATCATCTTTCTCGTCATTATGTTGTGCTGCTGCTTTATTGACTTATTTCCTTATTTGCTTCTATACTAATTTGTGGTGCTATTTGACATTGAGGCGGACAGAAGACGTTCAGTAAAACGCATACGCAATCAAACCAAAACTTACCTGCATTTTTTCTGTATAATCCTCGAAAGACAATGCATGTTGTTTTATGTTAATAACACAACATTCCATAAACTAGTGATTGTTTATTTAACAAGTAAAAATCGGTTTTGCCTCGGAAAATAAAATAAAATACCAAGAGTTGTTGTCTACGTTCAAACCTTACATATGTAATATTTTCATAACAGTTTACGGTATGGATAGTAATACCTTTAGCAAAGAATGCATGGCTATATACAATTAATAATCAAATGTAATAAGAATACGAGAAATTATAAAAACGTACGCCTAATTAACTTTTGATAACTGTAGAATTGTTGATATACTAATAATAATGATAACAGGCCCTTACAGCTGGATTTAAAAGTAAGGGCTTATAAGGGCTTATGTTGTGCTGTAACACTTTTAACATAAGTTGAAGGAATATTTCGGTCCCCAAAAAATGATAGAAAGCGGTATTTTATATTTCTGTTTTAATTCAGGAACCTTTAGTTGTCGTTTTTTTATGTATATCATATATTTTTTTACCTTATGTTCGTCGTTGGTTTCCTCGTTCAAATGATTTAGAAAAAAAATTAAGTTAAATCGGGGCTTTTTGTAGCTTTCTATGCAGTATGGCCTATAATTGATAACATGCACTTTTAGTGCCATTTGGTCTGAGGTGATTGCAAATTTGCTCTTTCATATTAAGACAAGCGTTGGTTTTGAGCTTGACATATTGTTGATATTTTAGACACGTGTCTTATTTTAATAACCGTCTATTGACATCAATATGTCATTGTATTTTTGTCCTCATAAGGAAAGTAAAGGTAAAATACTACAAGAGGTGTCCACGCAAAAAATGGTGTTTATGTAGAAGAATTAAACGTCGTTTAGTTTGCGGAATGGATGGTAAAACTTATCGGAACTCATGCAAAGCAAAATGCAAGTAAGATGTCAACTAATATTCAGAAACCAATCATACACTTGAACATGGTTAAAAGAGATAGTTGAAATAAGTGAAAACATAAACATGCCATTCACAAACAAATTCACATATAACAATGGAAATATACTATATTTATATATGATACCGAAAACTGACCATTATTTGTATATTCAAGTGTTCCAACTATTTCTTCTGTACTGTGAACGGGAAACAATAAACAATATCAGGAATATATCTCAGTTCTATAACCCGGATGCATGATTTTAAATGTAGACTCTAATCAGTTAATCACAAGATTATATTACAGCCGCGAGTGTATTTATAGCCTGGCATATTGTTTAGACACACTTAAATTCTCCCTCGCCCTGCTCGTCCGAATTTAAAGTATTTCTACTCTAAATTCAATTAGGCTTCAAACAAAACAAACACAGAAATAGAGTTAGTTGCTCGCAGTAACATTATTATCTTCTCTTGCGATACAAATTTTATTTCACTCTATAATACAAGTTTCTTCGATACAAACAACATAATATAAATACATGTAATAAACATAGCAGCCATTAATGTGACTAACTTCGTACTATACGACCTAACTGCGAGCACCTTCGATACTAATACATTTAAATGCCAAACTTTATATAGTACCCCACCCGTAGAAACCGCCAAAACTTTTCTCGTGCCTTGTACACGTAACATCAGACTTTATAAATAGTACATACTCCTGCAGAACTAGTTCTAAAACTAGTTACACTAATTCCCATCTATATTATAACTACAAATACCTAAAGGGAAAACCCCAATTTCAAACGAAATGAAATATGTATAGTTGATAACCGTATAGTGATATCTACATGATCTTTATGTATTTAGTTTTTTTTGTTGATTAGTTGCTGATAATTTGACTTATAATAGTTATCTCTTTTCATCTTTACATGTACTTATGATGCGTTTTATATCTTAACTTAGATGCAATGCGTTTAGTATTACATTGTACCCGTAAGAAAACACTTGAAATTTTAAGAACATGGCCATCCATAATTAAAACTCTCTTTTTAGCAAAGTCAATTATATTCTAGGCTGTTTAATGATCGATGTGTGTAAAGTTCACATCTCTTTGTCTGGTATCCTGTTTACTAGTACATTGTCTTGTGTTGTGTCAAACATGTTTGTTAGTGATAATTTATATATATGATTCTGTTAAGAGGACCGACACCTACCCGCTGACTGTTGACAATCCTCTTTAGATATTAAAGCATGACCTTGAATATATTTAAGTTAAGATAGTTACATACTTGTTAAATACTATGCATATTTTTTTGTATTTTTTTTTCTTTAGGAAAGTGAAAGTAAAGTGTAACAGGAAATGTCCATGTGAAAAACCTTGCATCTGTACTAAAATTCTTAAACCAGTTTGCGGAGTGGATGGTAATACATATAACAATGAATGTTTAGCAAAATGCAAGTAAGTTGTCGACTGATATATGGAATACAATTTTTAACTAAGATTAACTGAGGTGATGAGAAAAAAAGTGAAACTGTAAAAATATTAACTTTTGTTTGATAACTGTGACTTTGCAGCATGTGATAGAAAGGGAAGATTCCTATGTCATGTATCTTTTTAACAGTGGCCATTATTTGTAATGTAATAATTGATATAACATTGGATTACTGGATTTATTGATACAGATAAACTAGTCGTTTCCGATATTTTACTCTGCTTTGTTACGATAACAATTCATTGTCTGGTCTATGCGACCATTTGTCTTTTTTGCCTTCCCGTATCAGGTTAAAAGAAATGTGTTTACCAATTCAACATGCGATGTTGTCCGAATAATTTTGATTGTAACATGGACGTTTTGAATTTATATTTTTTCAACGATCACCGGATAACATAAACTGAATTTGTTGTCTTATATAGAATCATTCTTCTCCGAAACTAATAGTAAGTAAGTGCATTTTTAATTTCCTTCGCAAAAAAGTGAAAAAATGCAAAAATCAAAGTCTTCAATATTGAAAATGAACAAAAATTAAAAATTCGCGGTTTTGACGCAAAACACACACAACAAATAAATGGGGAAAGATAACCTTGTATCGACCAAAGCAGGGAGAAACTGAGATGCTCTGGGAGGTCCATTTCTTGTTTCAATTTGTCACACTTCTCGTGCTCCATGTATGATTGTCTGTGATAAAAATAAATACCTGTAGGATAAGTTAATAATAGCGAGTCCATGACTGAACAAATATACGTACGCCTATTCTTGTTTTAATCAGGACAATACACTTGACACATATTACTATTATCGCACCGCTGGTAAATATCACGTTGTGATTGGTTTAGCGCAGTCACGTGGTGACCCTCTATGGATCTGTAAGGGATTAGTAAATTTTAAAGGGAGTATGACGTCACGTCTACTGTTAATGGTGACGGCGTCTATTGAAGTTGTTGTATTTCATTGTTTATTTTTCTACAAAACGCAGCAGGAAAAGTCCGACGGTCTACTGCCTTCCCCCTATGTATTTTACTAAGCCTCTATGCATCCGTAGGGGGTCAGAAGCGAACCATTTAACTTATAATATCGGTATCGGATTGGACCCTGAAAGTCTTAATTATTGAATAATGGGGAAAATAAAAGGGTCTGAAATGGTGTTTTGTGCAATCAACATTTTCAATAAAGTTCACTTTTTTAATCGTCATTTAACATTATGTCGTCAACAAATTTGACCTCGTCTTTTATAAGTATATATATTTCGTCCATCAATGTAGACATTGCCTTGTCTTGTGTTAATCCTTTTGTTAAAAATATGCGAATCTGTATATACATGTATTATTATATTTATAGGACCCACATTTATCCTCTGACTGTTGGCATCCTCTTTGAAAAAATACAGAATCAAATTGAATTTATTTCAGTCAATATGTTAACGAAGAGACGCTCTGTTAACTAATATTCACACTAGTTGCATTTTTTTCAGAAAAGTAAAAGTAATGTGCAACAGGAAATGTCCATGTGAAAAACCTTGCATATGTACTAAAGTTTTCAAACCAGTTTGCGGAGTGGATGGTAATACATATAACAATGACTGCACAGCAAAATGCAAGTAAGTTGTCGACTGATATACGGAATACAATTTTTAGAAATATATATGTTTTTTCCATCTATAAGAAAACCAATCAATGATATATCAAGACGTTAGTTTGTAATAATTTTGGATTCAAATTCAATTGACTATAACTTCTGGAAACTTAGGTTAAATAATATTTATAGAATCCCTTCATGAAACTTTCATATTTCTATTTATAGTTTTCACAGCATTACCTCAGCTACATTTGTACATGTAGATGTATTTAAATATCTTTCCATTTGTTTTGGGTACATCTTGCTCCTCAACTACGAGCTTTATTTTGTCTTTTCACTTTCCTGATCTGGGTGTCACTGCTAGTGTATTGCTTTACGATACGCGTCTTGAAAACACAATTATGGGATGGGTTTCTTTGATAAATCTATTATGAAACCTGTATCAGACGTAAATGTACACTTACATACAAGTTACTTGCAATATGTAGAAGTAAACGTGTAACAAATTCAAAGTCATATAGGATTAAAAGTGCGATAATGTAAAACATAAATACGAATTTTGACGCCTTCAAGCAAAGAATTTTTAATCAGACGACAAAATTTTAAAACAATTTGTAAAATATTTCCAATAATTTCAAGTTTCATAATGTGAAGTGGTAAAGTAAACTTTTGGCAAGTAGAGTATTACATGTAAAGAATACACATTTTCTCTCTATTTATATCATCAGAGGAAATCAGTCTTATAAAATTGAAACCCCCATCTTATTCTTAATAGTTGACGGAAGGTGTTCTCTTGATGTCTTGTTTCATTCATGTTTTTGTTTTGCATTCTTATTTAGTTTCGCTGTAATCATGCATATATAGAACTGAATCATTTATCATGTCTCTCTTATGCTTTATTTTAGAAAGGTCCGAGTAAAATGTCAAGGTTCTTGTCCTTGTAAACCGCCATGTACATGTCCACGTATATTAGCACCTGTTTGTGGAGTTAATAAGAAACAATACGCAAACCAATGTTTAGCAAAATGCGAGTAAGAAATGACTTTTTTTATTCCTTGAATATAAGAATAAGATTACGTTATATGATTGCCAATTAGACAGTTCTCAACAAGAGACCAAACGACATAGAAGTGAAAAGTTTAAGGTCACCATGCGGCTGTCGACATTGGAAAACGCATCCGACAAATCATTACTCATATAAAAGACCCCAAAAATATATAGCGAAGAAGGTTTTGCTTTTGTTAAAATTGATTAACCAATGTTTATTTGCAGTTGACACCAAATAGGTAAAAGAGGGGCAAAAGATACCCGAGAAACAAATCAATAAAATCAAACTTATAAATCGAATATAAACTGACAAATGCCATGACTTAAAATGAAAAATACAAACAGACAAATAACAGTACACAGGAAACAACATAGAAACTAATTACTGAGCAAACATCAAAAACTGGGCGTGATGAAAGAGACATTTATACCGTGTAAATAGAGACAACAGTAGTATACCGCTGTTCAAAACTTGTAAATCTATGTACACAAATCAAAATTGGGGTAACAAACTAAAACCGAGGGAAACGCATTACATATAGGAGGAAAACAACGACACAACATTAAAATGTAACACACACAGAAACGGACTAAGCATTAGACAACATCCAATGAGAATAACAAATACAAAATCAAAACCAAATACATGAATTTGGGATAGAAAAGTACCGTGACACGTCTTATAGTAATTTGAATTCACACTCAAGTATAAGAGAAAACAAACGACACAACGGAAACACAACGTTAAAATGTTACACACACAGAAACGAACTATGATATAACAATGGCCATTTTCCTGACTTGGTACAGCTTTTCTTACTTAATTTTTCTGTTCAGTCAAGAATCTATCTATCTACTGATTATTTTTTTTCTTATTTTCGATCTTTAGCTGCAATACTGTGTATTCACTTATTTTCGTGGATTAAGAATATATTTTTTTTATACCATTGTTTATATCAAATTCATGATTTACCTATACCAAAAAGATGAACGAAAAAAGTATCCAACGAATAATTAGAAATTGTCAGTTTTACACATTGAATAAACAAACAATCCAGCAAATAGAACTTGCATATACATATATATAGTAGCTTCAGAGAATATAAAAACGAAGATGTGGTATGATTTTCAACATGGTCTCTCTTCACAAGAGAACAAAATGACACAGAAATTTTCAACTTGATTAGTTTATATATATTTTATGATGTAATATTTTGTGATATCAAAACACCGTAATTTTTTTTAATATGACTTTGTCTTCTCATCACAGTAAATATGCATAATCTACATTTAACAAATATACACTGACTAATCGGCAGTCCTCGGGTGACTCCGCTACTCTCATTGGATAAAGGTACGGAATCGGGCGAGTTGTAACAAATGATACACCCATGTTATTAAATGTTTGATATTTGCTAATGAAATTTAGGTTTGTTTTGTTATTTGACGATTTGTTTTCATTACAGAAACGTGAAAGTTGATTGTCATGGCAAATGTCCATGCTCTTGTATTAATTACTGTCCCAATAAAGGGACACCGAGCTGTGGAGGAGATGGCATTACATATATAACAGCCTGCCATGCAAAGTGCGCGTAAGTAAACTAGTAGTGTACAATAACTATGAAACATTACATCCTCATACGTGGATAAAACTTGGCAAAGCCTAAGTATAATTTCAAAGTGTACTAAAATGACAAATAAGTACACTAAAGACAACAAAGAATACGTTATGTGGTATGAGTGTCTTTCTTCATCTTTGATTACAACAAAACAGACAATCTAAGGTCAAAATTTTAGATCAAGTTAGCAAAATTGAATACTGGAATGCAGATAATTTTCATTTAAAAGAACAAATGTATAAGCACGGTATAAATCAATTCAAACAACTTACTGCGAAACAAGATTAATCTAACAGGTCTGCTGCCTTTCAAAAACTCTGAGTGATTAAAAATGAGATCCAATTTACAAAGATAAAATGTAGTTTTAAAGTTGATATGAGTCATTTTTAGATGTCTGACCTATAGTGACAAGAGTAGTATACTGGTGTCATAACATGATAAGTGAACTTCATCAAGTTTGCAAATTATTTTTCATCTATGAAGGGGTCAGAAGATACAATGTAACAAGTCTTGTCCTTGTCCGCCGGTTTGCAAATGTTCCAAAGAATACAGTCCTGTTTGTGGTGAGAACAAGAAAACTTATCTCAATCCATGCGTTGCGAAATGTAGGTAAGTGTTTACATAGCGGTATAACGTTAATAATGAGTCGTACAAAGTGAGAGGTTTAGCGCTATAAAACCAGAATCAATCCATCATTTTGTACATTTGAAAATGCCTGTACCAAGTCAGGAATATAACAGTTGTGGTCCATTAGCTTTTGATGTGTTTCGTCAATTGATATTGACATGTGGTTAGGGGCTTTCCGATTTTATATTCCTCGGAGTTCGGTGTTTTTGTGATTTTACTTTTACACCTGTCAATGTCATAATTTTCAATAGAAACTCATGTAATAAATGGGAAACAAATTTATTTTAAAAGTCTGCATCGTATCATAGACTCCAAGGCTGATAAGTCACTCAAGGAAAAATAGTCCATGCACTTATAACGGTATCGATCAAGCACAGTTGCAGTTGAGATTTTGCCTTTGATATATCTTCATATTTCAAACAGACCTCAACTATTTTAACTGATGACTAAATTACCTATCAGTTATCTATTATCGGAAAATAATTAAAAACAGACTATTGTACCTTTTTACCATTTGATAACGTTTTTGGTAATAGTGGTACAAAATTATCCTGTTGAAAAATTGAACACGAATAAAGATAAAATCTATAACATTTCCTTCATATATAGCTTGTAGTGTCAAATATTCGTGACGTGTGCTTCTGCAATATATATTCAATATAAAGGGAACATCACGATTTTCTTGTAGAAGATTTGATATCAAAATGGCTGTTTATCCTTAAAAGGTTTCTGATGTATAACGTGAAGAGCTAGACTAGTTTGGAAATTAAGATATTTCTATGTAACGTTATATCAGACGTTAGTTCCACGATATACATGTACTTATAATTCGAAGTAACCATCGGAAATTTACTTTCAGTGATGAAATTCAACTTGGCAGTTGAGAGAGTATCTTTAACGATAGAATCAATTAATTTCACAAGCGAGATCAATATTAGACATCGTCTTCGTTATATACATAGATAAGTCCATGTTAATTTTGTAGCATTAGCTTTTTTGTCACTTAACGTATTGGTAAAAAACTATTTTGACATACAAGGATCAAATTACCTCATATATACGATTCATAACATACCATGTACGCCTTCAATTCTCTATTTAAATTGTTTTAAAATGTCATAACGGTTTAACATTATTAATTCTGAGTTTAACGTTTCAGACATGCTTGCCACTTTATTATAAATGTGTAGCATTAGATGAATTGTACATTTTAAGATCTCGACTAACCCTCCACTATATCAATTATTATATTTGTTTTATCTGACCAGTTTGTGAACAGTTTCCCCCGCTTTATTAATCTGTATTCAAAATTTGAACTTCCCTTGTTAAAAGATATAAAAAGATGTGGTATAAATACCAATGAGATAACTCTACATCCAAGTCATAACTACATTTGTTGGTAAGTCGTCGATGCAAATTGCAGTAAACAAATTGTACTTTAAAGATATGAGTGCAACTTTTTACACAATGTTAAAATTTTTCAGAAAAGTTGCTGTAAAATGTCCCGGCAAATGTCCATGCACGTGTGAAAGACAATGTCCCAAAAATATTCAACCAGTATGTGGTGTTGATGGGCAGGACTATGCTACTGATTGCCATGCCGATTGTGCGTAAGTGTTAAATACAATATGTTTTACAACCAAACACGCATGGGAAATTTAACTTATTTTGATCTGTCACTTTCCATTTATATGCCAGTTTCAAAAATTAAAGTGATTTGGCAGTTATCTTTTTCATTTCCAGCCTAGTTGTTGTCAGTTTATTTTCGATTTATGAGTTTGACTGTCCCTTTGGTATCGGTTGGTTCTCTTTTATCAATTATAGTTAATATCAATTGAGTAGTTAGAAATAACATACGCTACATGACAACATGTGGAGCAGTATCTGCTAACCCTTCTGGAGCACCTGAGATCACCCCAGTTTTTGATTGAGTTCGTGTTGCTCAGTCTTTAGTTTTCTATGTTGTTTCTGTGTACTATTATTTGCCTGTTTGTCTTTTTCATTTTTAACCATGGCGTTGTCAGTTTATTTTCGACTTATGAGTTTGACTGTTACTTTGTTCCTCTTTTAACAAATTAGTTGATATGTTTTATCATCGCTTCTCTCTTATCTAATTATTCAATGCGTGCTGGTTCACATTTTCGTGTTAAGTGTATTCAACCCATTTCGCATTAGTTATTCAACATAAATGTTAATATATATTCAAAATTAAAGAAAGTAATCAACTTTGATCAGATGAATGGTTTCATTTGATCAGGAAACTGCGTTATATTATGTTTAATAATATCTTAATGTAATTTTATTGTCATTTATACACTTCTAAGATTAAAACTTTTGAACGGTTAATGACACGCTTGACAGTGATGCTTAACATAACCAGTTTAACTAAGAAAAGGAAAAACACATTTAGTTATTCGACGAAACACTATTCGTAAGATGCAATAACGCCAAATCATTGTGAAACCCGGTTGCATACGAAAATTGGTCGAAAAAAATATTCTCCTCAAATTTGACAGCTTTAGGAAATTTATTCAACGTTTCATTGCAGTAAACATGTTCTTAGTCATAAACATTTATCTTTGGTGTTTCATAGCAATGTTTTGGTTTTTCTATCAAAAACAAATTGGAAACTTGATTGTTTTTTTTTCTTCAAAAGTATAATTATCTGACTTGATCATCATTTTATGCAGTTGATTAATAAATAAAATGAAACTCACTACAGATTTATTAGTATTCATTGGATTCCAATTATCGTGGGTTTCCGTAATACAGGTGAAACACGAAGTTAAATGTTCAACGAATAACATATTTTCAAAAGACTTTGTATACGAAGATCCTCAAATCCTCGAAATTAAGGATCTGCGAATATGCAAGTTTTCAGCAATCCACAGAATCTGATACCCACGAAAATAAATGAAATCACAGTACAAATTATTTTTCAAAGGAAAGGTCATGTTCTTGCTCTAATGTTCGAGTGTTACAAATTAATCATTAATAACCGTCTAGAAAATATTGTAAACTGTTCGTTTTAAGTTAGTGTGAGCAAAAGTAAATCTTAAAATTAAATAAACAATAGTTTAAAACGATAGTAGGATATTGAAACAGTTTAGGACTCTGAAAGTAAAATTGTCATAGCACTTTTTAAGGAAACCTTTTTTTTTCACTCATTTATTTCAAATTTGAGCAGACTACTTGCTTGTTTGAACACAGTATATATAATTTGCAGCATTGAAATACGCACATTAAAAAAAACCCTTTATCTTAGCTTCCACCTAAAAAAATTTGAAGGTGAAAGTCGAAGATAGAACTTTACGACAAAAGAGAAAGAATCAGTCTCCAAATTACGAACTTTTCGTTTCTATGTAGAAAAATTCCAGCAGCGCTATCATACGATATTTCAGGGCTTACAATTTCTATAACGATTTATTTGATAGATGGGTGCTGCTCAGAAGGAAGCTATCAAATCAAAACTACAAAATGGTGAAGTTAATATCCTCTCTTTGTATATTTTACGGGCGCTATCAGGAGTTGGTTTACCGTTTAAATATATCCGTTTCACAAATGAACAAATGATACAACTAAAATTTATTCAACATTTTCCCAAACTAGACCTATTACTAGCAACTAAAATTCAGTCAATATTTTCCCATACTATACTTATTAACGGATTTGAGGTAGCATGAACAACACGGCGTGTAGAGCAAGATATGTTTAGCCTTTAAAAACACCTGAAATTACCACCAGCGTTTGAATGAATTTGTGTTGCTAAGTTTTAATAATTCTATGTTGTGTTTTTGTATTGTTGTTTGTCTGTCTGTTAGTAGTTTTCTTTTTTAGCGTTAGGGTTGTGAGTTTATTTTTCAGCTTATGAGTTAAAAATGTCCAGTTCTGAACTAGAAAGTAAATAAGTCCAGTATAAAAAAAACAACAACATTTAAATCAGGAACTAAAATTAAAACCCGTATGAGAATCTAAGAAATAGTATTTGTCAGCTCGATATTTAGATATGTTGGCTTTCAACCTTGACAGGTGGTCCTCAATGCTCTTCAACTTCGTACATTATTTGACAACTTTTGTGGATTCGAGCGTCACTGATGAGTCTTTTGTAGACGATATGCGCGGCTGGCGCAAATACAAATATTAATCTTAATATATATGATGAGTTTATTTCCTTATTTAAAAGAAAATGACACACAGTGTTTATTAGCATATTTGTTGAGTCTACAGTTAATACATATACATATATAAAAAAATGATACACAATTTTTATTTGCATATTTGTTGAGCTTACAGTTAATACATATACATTTATTTTGTTGATTATATTTCAGTGACGTTGATGTAGAGTGTCAAGGAAAGTGTCCATGTGTGGTTTCGTGTGAAAGTAAATGTACACAGACAGGAAGTCCCGTTTGTGGTGTTAATAAACAGGATTATTCATCCAAATGTCTTGCCGATTGCGCGTACGTTTCTATCTACTAACGAAACAAATAAGTTATTCTTTTATATGTAAATTGATTAAAAAGCGAAGAGGAAAATTATACGAAACTGTAAATTATCTTCATTTGTAAGGTGTATTTGAGTATACACATTCAATGATATAGGAAGTGTTAATCCTCTGTCAAATATGTAGTATATACTATGATCAGATAATCGAGATGAAAGGTTACTTGGATACATTTGAATAAATGACATTTATTGAAAACACGGTAAACTAAATGATAAATTTATGAAATAAAATGCAAGAAGCTAGCATTCTTGATATGCTCTCAGAAAAGCAGATGACAAAAAAGGACACCAAATGAGTTTATCAAGCCCTCAAAATTTGAAAAAAAAAATTCTGTAGAAACTATATTTTATCAGGGCTATATTCCCTCCGCCCCCCTCCCAAAAAAATCTTCAGAATAAAAATCACGTTACCTAGATATTTACATTCCTGCATACAACTTGGAAATGTGAAACTATTGTGTTTTGTTATTTTAAAATTAAAACAGCATGAAACCTTAAATTCATATAACCACATCAATATACATTCTTACAATGATACTAGTGGATTATCGGATATATCCAATAGGAAAAGTTAAGTTATCAATTAATTTTAAAGTCAGAGCCTCAGCGAGAACTTTTAGATATATAACTCAACAATCGAATACAGGATAATTGTTTTGTTTTTTGAATATTGATTTAAGAATGTCAAAGATAACAATCGCTGGTCATACACAAATACGTGTGGTTTCAATGTTATTTTTTACAAGTATTTTTGCTATGCTAGGAATTTTTGTTACCGAAGGCTAAATTTCTGTAGATTTTGACAATTTTATTTATACCTCCAAAATTTCTATAACTAAGAGATTATGAATAAAAGTGATATAGGGAATATTTCAATGTGACAATATCACAAGAAATAAAGAAAAACCAAAGAAAATACGTAAGTCAACACACGATGTATAAAAAATATCCATCTGATGAGTTAAACCTTTTCAACTGATTTTGTCTCATTGGCAATCATCTTTTTTATAGATTAAGAAGACTTATGTGATAGATTGTATTATTTTTTATATTTTGTCGTATATTATACCTAGTAATGTCAGATCAATCAAACGAAAATACTACTGAGATACATAACAGTGAATCAAATGCACTAAATTTAATATTGTAAGTTAGTCAATGTCAACAATCATCACACTTGTACATGTTTGTAGAAAAGTTACTGTTAAGTGTACAGGAATCTGTCCATGTTCCTGTGAAAGACTGTGTCCAAAAATTAACCAACCCGTGTGTGCTGTCAATGTAAAACAATATGCTAACAAATGTCTTGCTAAATGCGCGTGAGTATTATTGTTATGTTAAATTTCAGATCGTTTCCATCATGTATTGCGGTGAATTTTAATGTCGCGCTAACTCTTCTTATGTCGAGGTTGCTTAAGCCTGTAGTATAGAAAAAAATCTCAAAATATTATGAATTCTAGAACTCAGCTTTGTTTGTTATTTTCAGCAGTTCAGTAAAACATTTGATTGTTGATAAAAAGAAATACGAAGACTGTTTAACCGTTTAAAACTTTTTCAGTGAAATATAAAAAAGAAGATGTGGTATGATTGTCAATGAAACAACTCTTCACAAGAGACAAAAATAACACATAAATTAGGAACTATAAGTCACCTCACGACCTTCAACAATGACCAAAGCCCATACGGCATAGTCAGCTATATAAAGTTCTCATTGTGAATCTTTCATTTCAAGATCAATTTAATATGTGCACATTCTGTCTTTGATTAAAGATGAGGATAATTTATCAACCGTGGTAATCGTTCTAGTTACTTTAAAAAAACCTGTATTATAATCATAATTCAAAGGAAGATTTGGTAAAATTCAAATTACTTATTTGATTATTGTATTTTATAAAGTGTAATCATTATCATGCATCAACACATTTTCAGAAATGTGGCTGTAAAGTGTTCAGGAGGCTGTCCGTGTGATTGTGACAGGATATGTCCCAAAACTATACAACCTGTTTGTGGTGTTGACAAAAAACAATATTTAAACAAATGCGTTGCGAAATGCGAGTGAGTTTTAGTATTAATATAACTTCATTGTTTCTCCCAAGTCAGACATTAATTTTCATTGCCATCCACACTCTCTGTAGTTTGAATCTGCGATGGTATATAATAAATAAAGTCAACAGTAATATACCGCTGTTCGAAATTCATAAATCGATTGAAAAAAAACCAATGCTGGTTACAAACTAAAACTGAGAGAAACACGTCAAATATAAGAGGAGAACTACGAAACAACAGAAACACAACATAGATTATAACATCCGCAGAAACGAACTATAGTATAACAATGATCATTTTCCTGACTTGGTACAGGAATTTTAAGAAAGAAACAAATCGAGTATTCAAGTATAATATCGTGCATTCAAAAATTCACATATAAGTATAATTTTTATTAAGTTTGATTCTAGTTTTGATCTTCAATGAAACACTATTGTACCATTTTATCAAATTTAATAACTAAAAAAATGAGATAAACGATATGTGCCTCATTAATTTAAGATTTAAAACTGATTTAAGCTCAAATTGTATATATCGATTTGATTTTAAACATATTTTATTCATTAAGATATGAAAAGGATTGAGCAACAGGCACAGCCTATAAAAGCTCTCTCCATATTACATGTTCAAGGTATAATTCAATTATAACAACTGTATTTAAAATAATGCAATATAGTGGAACATGCATGCTACTTATGAGCACACACGAGAAAATAAATGTTCACAGTGTTACTTACTAAATGCAAAGTATATTTAAGTATATAAAGGCAATTACTCATCATATATTCAAGAACCTTGAAACATGCAAATATCCTTTATAAGTCATTAGAAATATATATATATGGCAATGACTTATATTAAGTTTCCTTATCTCATAGTTGAAAGTTTTAAATATATCATCAGTCCTATAAAACTTTTCCAGTCCACTTCTAAATATACCCAAACTTGGGGATTTTTGTAAACTCAAAGGAAGACTATTCCAAAGTCTTATAGTGGAAGGAATGAAACTATTAAAATAAGAGCTAGTTCTAGCAAGAGGCGGATGAAAAGTGTTATTTTCATTCCTCAAAGTATAAGGGGTTTGTCTGGGAAGATATGGCTGGACTAACTCATAAAAGTATGCAGGTTTCATCCCATTTAATATTTTGTAGAATAGTATAAGCTTATGTTTATTACGTCTATTCATTAGGGTTTCTAAACCTAATTCAATATAAAGTTTTTGTCTGGAGGAATTACGTCGTAAGCCTGTAATAATTCTAGCGGCTTCTATCTGAATACTTTCAAGAAGCTCAGTCTCGTGCTGGGAGCAATTTCCCCATACAACATCACCATACTCTAATATAGGTCTAATAAAAGCATAATAAATACGTATAAGTGAACTTCTATCTAATAAATATTTAACTTGACGAAGCACAGGTAGACGAGAGCATGCATTTTAGCTCACCGGGCCCGAAGGGCCAAGTGAACTTTTCTCATCACTTGGCGTCCGTCGTCCGTCGTCCGTCGTCCGTCGTTAACTTTTACAAAAATCTTCTCCTCTGAAACTACTGGGCCAAATTAAACCAAACTTGTCCACAATCATCATTGATGTATCTAGTTTAAAATTTGTGTTTTGTTACCCGGCCAATCAACCAAGATGGCCGCCATGGCTAAAAATAGAACATAGGGGTAAAATGCAGTTTTTGGCTTTTAACTCAAAAACCGAAGCATTTAGAGCAAATCTGACATGGGGTAAAATTGTTTATCTGGTCAAGATCTCTCTGCCCTGAAATTTTTAGATGAATCAGACAACCCATTGTTGGGTTGCTGCCCCTAAATTGGTAATTTTAAGGAAATTTTACTGTTTTTGGTTATTATCTTGAATATTATTATAGATTGAGATAAACTGTTAACAGCAATAATGTTCAGCAAAGTAAGATTTACAAATAAGTCAACAGGATCAAAATGGTCAGTTGACCCCTGTAGGAGTTATTGCCCTTTATAATCAATTTTTAACAATTTTCATAAAATTTGTAAATTTTTACTAACATTTTCCACTGAAACTACACGGACAAGTTCATTATAGATAGAGATAATTGTAAGCAGCAAGAATGTTCAGTAAAGTAAGATGTACAAACACATCACAAACACCTAAACACAATTTTGTCATGAACTGTCTGCTAACTTTGTTTAATTCACATATACCAAGGTGAGCGACACAGGCTCTTTAGAGCCTCTAGTTTATAAATAATATCAATATGCGAGTTCCATGAAGCTGATGACTGAAATGATATCCCAAGATGACAGTGAATATTTATTTTCTCAACCTCTTCCCCGTTTATTCCAAAAAATACAGGTGGGTGTTCCCTTTCCCTTCTAGTAAATACAATATTTTTAGTTTTCTAAGAGTTAAATTGAACAGCCCATGATTTTGCCCAATTTGAGATAACATCAAAGTCATCAGTCAAAGAAGCAGCTGCCACAGCAGGATCTTCATCCACTATAACAAATAAAGAGGTGTCATCTGCAAAAAGTCTAATATCATTAGAAATGTCATTTACTATATCATTTATATAAATGAGAAACAGAAAGGGTCCTAAAACTGATCCCTGGGGGACACCTGCATGTATACTTCTTAGAGTTGACGAAAAACCTTCTGAAACGACCTTTTGTTGACGATCTGAAAGATAACTCTCTATCCAAGATAAGAGCTGGTCATTTATGCCAGATTGTTTAAGTTTAAATAAAAGTCCTTTATGCCAAACTTTATCAAAAGCTCTAGATACATCACAAAATACAAACCTTACATCCCTCCCACTATCCATATTACTAATAATTTTATGATATATTTCAATTAACTGATTAACAGTAGAGTCACCTGGCTGGAAACCAGATTGAAACTTTGACAAAAGGTTATTACTTCTCATATAATTATACAAATGTTTAAATAGAACTTTTTCCGTAATCTTACAAACAATACTAGTAACAGATATTGGACGATAGTTTAGAGCTGAATGTGGACTACCTTTTCCTTTAAAAATAGGATTAACATGTGCAATTGTCCATAACAGTGAAACCAGTTTAACTGATAGAGACACATTAAATAACTTAGTTAATGGTTTAGAAATAAAGCTAGCAATCTCTTTTAAAATACTAGGACTGATACTGTATATATATCGATTGTACTAGTACACGGTTTTCCACTATTAAGAAAAATATATACCATCATACCACATGTGGAGCAGAATCTGCATACTCCTCTGGAGCACCTGAGATCAACCGAAATGTTTTCTTTTTTGTGTGTGGGGGATATTCGTTCTGCTTAGTCATTAGTTTTCTATGGTGTGTATTGTGTACTACTATTTATTTGTTTCTATTTTTTATTTTCAAACCATGGCGGTGTCTTTTTTTTTTCGATCTATGAGTTTGAATGTCACCCTGGTATCTTTCTCCCCTCTTACACTGTTCAATCTCAAATGTGTAGCATTCACAATGTGATGTTTAAGTCAGAATTATTAAGTCAAAGAAAAAAAACATTTACATGAAAAAACATTTAAGTCACAAAATTTATTACAACAACTGGTAGCCTGAAATCTTCCTTGTATCATATCGATATAGTTATAAAGAGATAATGAGCATTATTCTTGTATTACAGGAAGGTCGCAGTACGATGTAACAAACCTTGTCCGTGTGATTGTGAAGATAGTTGTACAGAGTCTAAACCTGTATGTGGGGTTGATGGAAAAACCTACAAATCAAAATGCCATGCAACCTGCAAGTAAGATAACACAAATTCAGATCCTTTTTTTTAACGTTGAAGCTATTTAAATATTTGCATTTACAAAAATGTACATGTAGTTGAATACTTAGATTTACGGTTCATATGTTATCTAGAAAGCAACGAAATAAAATCCGTTAGGATAATTATAAATCCAGACTTCGAATGTCTTCATCTTAGTTGCATTTGAACTGTAGCACATTTATTGGGACTTTTGATCATATATTTGGGTTCCTAAATACAATAGGTTATATTTATTACCCCGAGGTCCTCTGATAGAAGCTAACATTCTAATACCAATTGAAAAGTATGTACATTGTATATACCTTCATGAAAATACCTTAATCTATATACTTAATGGCTGGGTAAACAAGTACGAAAATGTGATCAATGGACAAAGTAATGGTATAGTGTACTCTACATAGACTATCAGTCTTAACTTAGTTTATGTGGTCTATAAATATCTGTTCATATTAGAGACATAAGAAAAAATGATATAGTTTATACTTTACTTTTAAACCATGCCCATCAGATATATATTTAAATGCATTTATAAAAATGGATCAAACGTATTTTAAATACGCATTCTATTCATCCTATGAACATGTTCAGAAAACATTACATTTGCTAAAAATTAAACTACTACATCAACTTTTTGGTTGCAGTTTTCGTAATACTATTAAAACAATAACTTTTTGCTGGTATCTTTGTTATATAAATTTTAATATGTTTGTTCATTTGAATATTTAAGTCAGTTGTGTTTAATATATATATATATATATGTGTTAATGTGAAACCATTCAAACGAGAAAATAAATTGCCTGATTCATCAAGAATAATCGCTGTTCAATTGTACATATAGTTGGTCTATTGTATATTTTAGTATTGCTTCAAATTTCTCTGAACGTATTTATAGGTGACAAATAATGAACTTGTATAGCCTGCCGTTCGGTGTGAACCCAGGCTCAGTGATGAAGACCGTACTTTGACTCAAAATTACTTTCTTTATAGAAATTGTGACTTGGATTGGAAGTTGTCTTATCGGCACTCATACCACAACTTCTTCTATCTCTATGTCGTGTACAAGTTGCGATTTTGTACAGGTTATAACATGTACAAAAAATTTGTACATGCTATAATTTGTACAATGCCAAAATACAAGTGATAACATGCACAAAAATACCTCATACATGTTACGCCTCCGGGTGCGGGAATTTCTCGCTACATTGAAGACCTGTTGGTGACCTTCTGTTGTTGTTTTTTCTATGGTCGGGTTGGTGTCTCTTTGACACATTCCCCATTTCCATTCTCAATTTTATATCATGTACAAAATATTACTTTAAAATGGTTTGAACCATCCTGCTGCCAAAAAAAGTAAGGGTTTGTTCAAAATTTCAAATATCGACATCAAGCGTGCACGAAAGAGGGCCGTTTTTCGGCCAGCAGGTATAAGCTAACGAAAAACTCAAATAATAGATTAATTTTCTATCTCATGGTGATAAAGTTATAATTTCCTATTACGTCCGTTTATATGAGCCCTGTCGATGAGAAAAACATAACATGAGACAAAAATCTAGGAGAAAAGGTTTGTGCAACTCAAAGGTGTAAAATGTGTCTGTTGTGTAGCAATAAGTGAACAAAAATGTTTTTATAAAGTATAAAAATGAAGTATTTATGCACGATGTAAATAATGCACCTTCTTTTTCATTTAATTATTGTTCTTAGTTATTTGATACATTTCATTCGTGAATGTATATTCTGCTTTATTATTATTTTTAAATTTTGTACAGGTTAAAATAATTTTTAAGCAAATTTTGTTCATGTTTTAACGATGTACATGTACTTTTGTGCATGTCATTATTTTTATTTTGGCATTGTACAAATTATAACATGTACACTATTTTTTACCAGATTTTCCTCTGAGTTCAGTTTTTTGTGACTTTACTTTTTGTATGTTGTATAACCTGTACAAAATTGCAACTTATAAACGCCAATTTGCAATCAAATCGTCATAATCACAATCATGTCCCCTTTCACCGAATGTCACATACCAAGTGAAACGTACCAATGAAGTTATACTTACAAGAGCAAAACGACGGCTACCAGGATGTGTTTACCCTTCAGGAAACCCTCAGATCGCCCCTGGATTTCATGTCACACATTCTTTAGTTTTCTATGTTGTGTAAACTGTTGTCTTTCTTCTAGTCTTTTTCATTTTGCGTTGGCATTAATTGTTAGTTCGACTTATGTGTTTGGATTACGTGTTGTATCTTTCAACCCTTACCTAACATTTGACAATATGATGCAAATTAGATTGTATATTTATGTTAACAATGTTTAAATCATTATGTGCTATTGAAGAAAAATAGATGTGGAATGTAACCAAAAATGTGACTGTCCGTGTAATTGTCCAGTCGATAACAAACCAGTGTGTTCTACAGACTCAACAACATACAGCAATGCATGTGAAGCTAACTGCAAGTAAGCTGTATAATAAACACCAATATCGAGTCCTGGAATTAAACTTCAAATTGACACCCATTTCCAGACGCTTGACCGGATTAGTTTTTTTTTAAATATTGTTTTTTTTCTTTAGGATTCAAATTTTACAATGTATATGACACGATTTGAACAAGAAAACTAAGATTTTTTTTTAGATGTTCAAATTAAAACTTATTGATCTATAGAACGATTAGATTACAAAGAAATACGATGGATTCAAAATGCAACATTAATGTCCCAATAGCAACGGGACATCTGGTGACATTTTCTAAAGACTTACCCCGAATCGAAAATAACTACTTTAAAAATTGAAATCAGATATATTCACTTACCAAAAAGAAAAAAAAGTTTTAATGTTGGTCATTCAAAAGCCTCACCCGCAACAAATTAGGTCTATATAAAAGAAGATACGATTTATTCGGGTTTCATTTATAGAATGGATACCAATTTTAAAGTCAAATGTTACGCTCTACTTAGCAACATATTATTTTTCAGTCTGTGCGTCACTTCGTCTATGCGTCACTTCATCTGTTCCGTTCGTCTGTCCATTTGTTCGTCTGTCCCGCTTTAGATTTTACGTTGTATTTGCAATTCACATGTTCTCTATGACATTATCTTTATTATTTCAGTGCCAAATTAGTGTTAACCCCAGTTTTACGCTAAATCGAACATAAAAATAATAGTATGAGTAGGGCATCCGTGTACTAATGACACCTTCATATTCATTTTTTTTTATATTTCTCAGAAGACATTGCTGTAAATATATATTTATTCTACGTGTTTTTATGTATTGTTTACAATGTACTAAAGAAAACATAATCTTTATAATTATAATTACAGAAAAGCTACAATAGCATGTAATACAGCATGTCCCTGTTCTCCATGTGGATGTCCTCAACCGAACAATGAAGATTTAGTATGTGGGAAAGACGAAAATGAATACCCTTCCAAATGTTTGGCCGAGTGCAGGTGTGTGTGTACTGTGCCCCAAGTTATGTTAGCGGATAATTTATTTTGTGTTTAGCCCTTTCTAACCTATTTCGCCGCGATTTAATTATTCGAGACTCAAATTCACTTGATGTTTTTAAGAGAGAATAACCCAAAGATTAACATATTTGCAACGATTTATTTTCGCTTAAGTCGCCAAAATAAATCGCACGCAAAAATAAGTGGGTTTACAGTATTTAAATAAACAATCGTATATCGATATTTCATAAACTAATAATCAATTTACCTATGGGTAAAATGTACTAAGGGTTTCATTTAAATTTTATTAATTGTGTAATAAAATTATTAGAAAATATTCCAACAGACAGTTCCACAATATTGTTTGTCAGTCTAAAAGATGTTCATCATCTCTTTGGCCAAAAGAAAAAATGGAATCTGTCTAATTTGCAGAAATACTACTACACATATATATATATGAATGTCTAAGAATATAACTAACACACACTAATTAAAATACATTAAAAAGTTCTATTAAATTTTAAATTGAAATACTCAATATTTCGCTTATCAAATTAGCTTCATCAGGCGTGTGCATCTCTCAAGGTGAAATCGGATGCATGACAAAATATTTTTGTAGCTTAATCTATACAAGATTTGAGGAAAAGTGTACCATATTTATTATTCCAAACCCTCACCTTTTTACCTAAGTCTTATAGTATTTTGGATGGTATGTGATGTTGCCTTTTAGCCACGTTGAACCAACTGTTGTACTATCTAATATATATATTTCAGTAAAACAGAGATAGATTGTAAAGGTATATGTCCATGTTCGTGTGATAGAAGATGTAAAAGTGGTGGCAGTCCTGTCTGTGGTTTTGATGGAAAAGTTTTTAAAACATATCCAAACAAATGCCTCGCTGGTTGCGCGTAAGTTTTAATTCATAGTTCGTATATAGTAGTTTGTGTATGGTTAACACAATTAAGTTGACAATATACTCACCAAAGTCGACAGTATTAAAAAAATGTACGACAGACGTGTTTTCTGGCTTCTCAAGACTTACCAGTGACGCTTGAATAAAAATAAATTAAAGGGACTAATTAAGAAGAAAGGGAACAACGTTGATGACACGAATTTATGAAAGGTATATAGTACCACATTTCATAAAGACATTATCTTTTTTCTATACCTAGTGTATATGTATTACTCGATTATTTCCTTATAATCATTAAAAATATTCAATAGTATTTACTGACAACATATAATTGTTACACAAAAAAAAAGATACAAGTTTTATAATTCAATGAATGTCTAGTTAAGACACTTAAGTGGCTCTACAAAGATACAGACAGATATAAACAGGGTATTTCGCCAAAGTTAGATGATTCGAATTTGTTTCTAAAAGCTCGAAAATACGCCTAATCTAACTTAACATGTTAAATCCGGCGCATTGTTGCGCTTTCCCAAGTCAGGGGCCTCAAGATCTGGCCTTTGTTAGTCTTCTTTGATTTTAAATTTTAGTTTCTTGTGTATGTTTCGGAGTTAAGTATGACGAGCATTAATACTAACTAGACTGTATACATGTTTGTTAAGGGGCCAACTGTAGTACGCCTCCGGGTGCGGGAGTTTTTCGATAGATTGAAGACCCATCGGTGGCCTTCGGTTGTTGTTTGCTGTTTGGTCGGGTTGTTGTCCCCTTGAATTCCTCATTCCCATTCTCAATTTTATTTGCTTCGAATTTCTGAGATTAATAGAAACTTAATCTTTCAATTTATTTTACTATTAATCAACTGTAAATTAACAGAAAAAGATAGCATTAAAAATATACTTTGCAGGCATATACGATAGGGACAAATGATACCAAAGGGACAATCAAAATCATAAGTTGAAAACAAACAAATCATGACACTGCAAACAAACAAAACAAATGACATTTCGTGGTAAACAAAACACAACACATAAACAAAATACTGACCACACGAACTCCATCAAAAACCAAGGGTGATCTTAGCTGCTTCGGTAGTGGAAATTAATGTGGCTCCATATCTTACACCATTTAGGTAACTCATTATCTACTAATTATTATTTGCATTTGAAACAAAAGTTTTTGAAGGTAAAATATATTACCAATTGAAGACGATTGACAACCAAAATATCAATACTGCTGTAGCAAGTTCGATTAAGGTATCTATATCGTGGGTAGAAAAACTGTCTTCCGCTATTTCCTATATCTTGATGAAAAGCTTTCCTACGAAAGAGGCAGACAGTATCAAGGATAATTTAATATTCATAAATGAAAAACTGACAATGCTTAATCAGAAAACATTCGAATCTCGGATTTTGAGAGGAGGACGTCAACTAGACAAATTTTGGTCGTAGATATATACAAGTCTATTCATTGTCATTATGTTTAGCTCCTCCAAAAATCCGCCTCTGAAGAAAACAAAAGCCTTAAAAAGACGAAAAGACAGCTCATTTACTATAAAAACACGTAGATATTATATAAATAAACTATTGAAAAATGGAAAAGGGTCTTAAATTGAGCATCGTGACTAGCACGTTTGATGCATTGGGCAGTTTGCATGCGCGAGGCCAGTTTCAATTACTATTTTGTTATTTTTCTTTTCTTTTCGTTTTGTTTTGTTTTGACTTGTCTTGATTGTGTTTCTTTTATTTTAGTCGCTTATATACTTATACGATTCTATTTTAGTAACTTTCAATTTTTAGAAAAGTAGCAGTTAAGTGTTCCGGAAAATGTCCATGTTCATGTGAAATTCAGTGCGCAGCCAAAGAAACAGGAACCGAAAAGCAGGTCTGTGGTAAAGATGAGAATACGTACGCATCTGCTTGTCTTGCTGCCTGCGCGTGAGTATTGTTAAACTTGTACGTTATCATTGTTTATGTTATAATAGAATTAAAGATTATCTTTTATCATCTCAACAAGATTGGTTTTCTCGCTTGAGCCGGTACAGCGAAAGCGAAAAAGGCAATCGAGTTGAGATAACCAATGATAATCTGAATATCGGGTGTTATCGCTATGATGACGTTGTTAGTGTCGTTGACAAAGAGCACGTGCATCCTTAGCTTCTAGCGAGAATTTTTCAAACCATTCTACTGTGATGACAAAGGAATTTAGTAGTCAAAAGAGCAAACCAAATTTTAACAGCGATAGTTCATTTCATAATGAATAAATGATCTATGAGAACAATCAACCTCAACCCACTTTTTCCCCCATGTACAACAGTCATTGTTTGGGCCAAAGAGAACATTAAAAAACAACAAAATAAATATCGATGTAATATCTTTATAATGATTTTTTCAGTAAATGATATTTTTCTGAAGCTCGAAGGAAATTTAAAACACATTGAGATTACAAAATATCTTACAAACATTCAGGAATGGTTTTAATCAAAAACATACACCTGCATGTATACTTCTTAGAGTTGACGAAAAACCTTCTGAAACGACCCTTTGTTGACGATCTGAAAGATAACTCTCTATCCATGATAAGAGCTGATCATTTATGCCAGATTGTTTAAGTTTAAATAAAAGTCCTTTATGCCAAACTTTATCAAAAGCTCTAGATACATCACAAAATACAAACCTTACATCCCTCCCACTATCCATATTACTAATAATTTTATGATATATTTCAATTAACTGATTAACAGTAGAGTCACCTGGCTGGAAACCAGATTGAAACTTTGACAAAAGGTTATTACTTCTCATATAATTATACAAATGTTTAAATAGAACTTTTTCCATAATCTTACAAACAATACTAGTAACAGATATTGGACGATAGTTTAGAGCTGAATGTGGACTACCTTTTCCTTTAAAAATAGGATTAACATGTGCTATTTTCCATAACAGTGAAACCAGTTTAACTGATAGAGACACATTAAATAACTTAGTTAATGGTTTAGAACTAAAGCTAGCAACCTCTTTTAAAATTCTAGGACTGATATTGTATATATCGATTGTACTAGTACACGGTTTTCCACGATTAAGAAAAATATATACCATCATACCAAATGTGGAGCAGAATCTGCATACTCCTCTGGAGCACCTGAGATCAATCGAAATGTTTTCTTTTTTGTGTGTGGGGGGATATTCGTTCTGCTTAGTCATTAGTTTTCTATGGTGTGTTTTGTGTACTACTATTTATTTGTTTCTATTTTTTATTTTCAAACCATGGCGGTGTCTTTATTTTCGATCTATGAGTTTGAATGTCACCCTGGTATCTTTCTCCCCTCTTACACTGTTCAATCTCAAATGTGTAGCATTCACAATGTGATGTTTAAGTCAGAATTATTAAGTCAAAGAAAAGAAACATTTACATAAAAAAACATTTAAATCACAAAATGTATTACAACAACTGCTAGCCTGAAATCTTCCCTGTATCATATCGATATAGTTATAAAGAAATAATGAGCATTATTCTTATATTACAGAAAGGTCGCAGTACGATGTAACAAACCTTGTCCGTGTGATTGTGAAGATAGTTGTACAGAGTCTAAACCTGTGTGTGGGGTTGATGGAAAAACATACAAATCAAAATGCCATGCAACCTGCAAGTAAGATAACACAAATTCAGATCCTTTTTTTTAACGTTGAAGCTATTTAAATATTTGCATTTACAAAAATGTACATGTAGTTGAATACTTAGATTTACGGTTCATATGTTATCTAGAAAGCAACGAAATAAAATCCGTTAGGATAATTATAAATCCAGACTTCGAATGTCTTCATCTTAGTTGCATTTGAACTGTAGCACATTTATTGGGACTTTTGATCATATATTTGGGTTCCTAAATACAATAGGTTATATTTATCACCCCGAGGTCCTCTGATAAGAAGCTAACATTCTAATACCAATTGAAAAGTATGTACATTGTATATACCTTCATGAAAATACCTTAATCTATATACTTAATGACTGGGTAAACAAGTACGAAAATGTGATCAATGGACAACGTAATGGTATAGTGTACTCTACATAGACTATCAGTCTTAACTTAGTTTATGTGGTCTATAAATATCTGTTCATATTAGAGACATGAGAAAAAATTATATAGTTTATACTTTACTTTTAAACCATGCCCATCAGATATATATTTAAATGCATTTATAAAAATGGATCAAACGTATTTTAAATACGCATTCTATTCATCATATGAACATGTTCAGAAAACATTACACTTGCTAAAAATTAAACTACTACATCAACTTTTTGGTTGCAGTTTTCGTAATACTATTAAAACAATAACTTTTTGCTTGTATCTTTGTTATATAAATTTTAATATGTTTGTTCATTTGAATATTTAAGTCAGTTGTGTTTAATATATATATATATATATGTGTTAATGTGAAACCATTCAAACGAGAAAATAAATTGCCTGATTCATCAAGAATAATCGCTGTTTAATTGTACATATAGTTGGTCTATTGTATATTTTAATATTGCTTCAAATTTCTCTGAACGTATTTATAGGTGACAAATAATGAACTTGTATAGCTTGCCGTTCGCTGTGAACCCAGGCTCAGTGTTGAAGACCGTACTTTGACTCAAAATTACTTTCTTTATAGAAATTGTGACTTGGATTGGAAGTTGTCTTATCGGCACTCATACCACAACTTCTTCTATCTCTATGTCGTGTACAAGTTGCGATTTTGTACAGTTTATAGCATGTACAAAAAATTTGTACATGCTATAATTTGTATAATGCCAAAATACAAGTGATAACATGCACAAAAATACCTCATACATGTTACGCCTCCGGGTGCGGGAATTTCTCGCTACATTGAAGACCTGTTGGTGACCTTCTGCTGTTGTTTTTTCTATGGTCGGGTTGGTGTCTCTGTGACACATTCCCCATTTCCATTCTCAATTTTATATCATGTACAAAATATTACTTTAAAATGGTTTGAACCATCCTGCTGCCAAAAAAAGTAAGGGTGTGTTCAAAATTTCAAATATCGACATCAAGCGTGCACGAAAGAGGGCCGTTTTTCGGCCAGCAGGTATAAGCTAATGTCGTGACGAAAAACTCAAATAATAGATTAATTTTCTATCTCATGGTGATAAAGTTATAATGTCCTATTACGTCCGTTTACATGAGCCCTGTCAATGAGAAAAACATAACATGAGATGAAAATCTAGGAGAAAAGGTTTGTGCAACTCAAATGTGTAAAATGTGTCTGCTGTGTAGCAATAAGTGAACAAAAATGTTTTTATAAAGTATAAAAATGAAGTATGTTATGCACGATGTAGATAATGCACCTTCTTTTTCATTTAATTATTGTTCTTAGTTATTTGATACATTTCATTCGTGAATGTATATTCTGCTTTATTATTATTTTTAAATTTTGTACAGGTTAAAATAATTTTCAAGCAAATTTTGTTCATGTTTTAACGATGTACATGTACTTTTGTGCATGTTATTATTTTTTATTTTGGCATTGTACAAATTATAACATGTACACTATTTTTTACCAGATTTTCCTCTGAGTTCAGTTTTTTGTGACTTTACTTTTTGTATGCTGTATAACCTTTACAAAATTGCAACTTGTAAACGCCAATATGCAATCAAATCGTCATAATCACAATCATGTCCCCTTTCACCGAATGTCACATACCGAGTGAAACGTATCAATGAAGTTATACTTACAAGAGCAAAACGACGGCTACAAGGATCTGCTTTCCCTTCAGGAAACCCTAAGATCTCCCCTGTTTGTAAGTGGATTTCATGATGTCACTCATTCTTTAGTCTTCTATGTTGTGTAAACTGTTGTCTTTCTTCTAGTCTTTTTCATTTTGCGTTGGCATTAATTGTTAGTTCGACTTATGAGTTTGGATTACGTGTTGTATATTTCAATCCTTACTTAACATTTTACAATATGATACAAATTAGATTGTATATTTATGTTAACAATGTTTAAATTATTATGTGCTATTGAAGAAAAATAGATGTGGAATGTAACCAAAAATGTGACTGTCCGTGTAATTGTCCAGTCGATAACAGTCCAGTGTGTTCTACAGACTCAACAACATACAGCAATGCATGTGAAGCTAACTGCAAGTAAGCTGTATAATAAACACCAATATCGAGTCCTGGAATTAAACTTAAAATTCACACCCATTTCCGGACGCTTGACCGGATTTGATTTTCTGAAATATTGTTTTTTTTCTTTAGGATTCTAATTTTACAATGTATATGACACGATTTGAACAAGAAAACGAAGATTTATTTTTAGATGTCAAAATAAACACTTATTGATCTATAGAACGATTAGATTGCAAAGCAATATAATGGATTCAAAATGCAACACTAATGTCCCAATGGAAACGGGACATCTGTTAACATATTCTAAAGACTCACCCCGAATCGAAAATAACTATTTAAAAAATTGAAATCAGATATATTCACTTACCAAAAAGAAAATAAAGTTTTAATGTTGGTCATTCAAAAGCCTCACCCGCAACAAATTAGGTCTATATAAAAGAAGATACGTTTTATTCGGGTTTCATTTATAGAATGGATACCAATTTTAAAGTCAAATGTTACGCTCTACTTAGCAACATACTATTTTTCAGTCTGTGCGTCACTTCGTATATGCGTCACTTCATCTGTTCCGTTCGTCTGTCCATTTGTTCGTCTGTCCCGCTTTAGATTTTACGTTGTATTTGCAAATCACATGTTCTCTATGACATTATTTTTATTATTTCAGTGCCAAATTAGTGTTAACCCCAGTTTTACGCTTCATCGGTCATCAAAATAATAGTGTGAGTAGGGCATCCGTGTACTATTGACATCTTCATACTCATTTTTTTTTATATTTCTCAGAAGACATTGCTGTAAATATATATTTATTCTACGTGTTTATGTATTGTTTACAATGTACTAAAGAAAACATATTCTATATAATTATAATTACAGAAAAGCTACAATAGCATGTACAACAGCATGTCCCTGTTCTCCATGTGGATGTCCTCAACCGAACAATGACGATTTAGTCTGTGGGAAAGACGAAAATGAATACCCTTCCAAATGTTTGGCCGAGTGCAGGTGTGTGTGTACTGTACCCCAACTTATGTTCGCGAATACTTTATTTTGTGTTTAGCCCTTTCTAACCTATTTCGCCGCGATTTTATTATTCGAGACTCAAATTCACTTGATGTTTTTAAAAGAGAATAACCAGAAGTTTAACATATTTGCAACGATTTATTTTCGCTTAAGTCGCCAAAATAAATCGCACGCAAAAATAAGTGGGTGTACAGTATTTAAATAAACAATCGTATATCGATATTTCTTAAACTAATAATCAATTTACTTATGGGTAAAATGTACCTAAGGTTTCATTTAAAGTTAATTAATTCACCGTGTAGAACGTCACATGCGGGGTGTCGGCTTTGTTTGACATGGGGTGGCAATTTTGAAGCGACGAAAATGTAACAAGGTAATTTCAAGCATCAAAATTCCTTATTTTTAGAACTCTCAGTACCATATAATGAATTGCACGGAAGGAACCTCAACATAATCTATTTTCTGAAAGCGGAAGCAGTCGTTTTCAGTGCTCAATTTTCTCAAACACCTCGCCCTAGTTTTCCGCGTTGTAGATTTTGAGGCTTTATATGCTAATTTTGGTATACAACTATTTTACACAACTACCCTCCGTATCATTTATTTAGAATTGTATTCCTCTCATTGACTTATACCAAATATCACTTTCTTAGTTAAAATTAATTGGTTTTAAAACTGTTATTCATTAAAATATAAAGTGTCGCTCGGGGTGTTAGATTATGCGTCGTAAAGGGTAAAGGCTTGTCATAAAAAAATGCATATTTGCATGTAAATTAGTCTTCATATGTGCATTCTATTTCAAACACATCTACTTTACCATGACAAAACAAGGATTTTTCATTTTGCCTGTTTTTGGTCTTATAAAACATATGCTTTTGATTTTATTCACATCTTCTTTACCATGACAAAATAGTAAAAAATGGCTTAAAATATTTAGTTTTCATGCTAGTAAACGATTTCTTTTTCTTTTAAGTCACTATCATGGTAAAACACAAACTGTTCGCCAACCTCCTATTCGTGGTCTATTTCAAATCTTTCTCGTTCCATTTTTTTAAAAGATTCATACGTTTATGCATTTATATAATGTCTAATCAACAATTAATCTAATCTATTTTGGCGTCGATCAGTTTATGAAAATAAACTGATACAGTTACTAAATAATCATTTAGATTTGCATTTACGAAATTGAAGACAAAAATTCATAGAAAGATTAAAGATAAATCTGTTCATAGCATTTAATTAAGTGTATTCGTATTCAACTCAATATAAATCATTAGTGATTTGATAGTTAATCGGGTACACCCTTCATCATTCATACGTGTAATTTTCATATTCTTACGTCCATTCGTCAATATAAAATTGAGAAAAGAAATGGTGAATATGTCAAAGCGACAACCACCCGACCATAGAGCAGACAACAGCCGAAGGCAACCAATGGGTCTTCAATGTAGCGAGAATTCCCGCACCCGTAGGTGTCCTTCAGTTGGCCCCTAAAATAAGCATACTAGTACAGTGATAGTGGACGTCATACTTAACTCCGAATTATACACAAGAAACTAAAATTTTAAATCATACAAGTCTAACAAAGACCAGAGGCTCCTGACTTGGGACAGGCGCAAAATTGCGGCGGGGTTAAACATGTTAATGAGATCTTAACCCCCCCTATACCTTTAGCCAATGAAGAAAAGTAAACGCATAACAATATGCACATTAAAATTCAGTTTAAGAGAAGTCCGAGTCGGATTTCAAAAGATGTAACAAAAGAAAATAAATAAAATGACAATAATACATAAATAACAACAGACTTCTAGCAGTCAACTGACATGCCAGCTCCAAACCTCAATTAAACTGATTGAAAGATTATGTCTGCATCATATGAATATCCGACACAATCCCTCCCGTTAGGGGTTTAGTATCATACTATCATAAAATATATGAGAAGAACATAACCCGTGTCATGCCAACAACTGTTTTTTTTAGAAATAAATGTGTTTAGTTCCGATGCAAAGACCCTATAAGTGAATCAATATTAAAGCCAAAATGAATGAAATCTTTAATGACCTGACAACAGTATCGCAATTATATCACTTTTTAATAAGTCTATTTAAAGGTTTTGTTAGTTTCTGAGGAGAATACTGACATGTTTGTACTTTATAAAGAATATTTCCATAAAAAAATTGGATGTGAAATACCTGAACGTATAAGATGTCTGCATGTTGAGTTATATTTACGAATTATTTCCTTATATCGGTGATTAAATTTAGTAAATTTTTTTACCAGTTTGTGATATCGGAAACCCTGGTGTAATAATTTTCAGTAATACATAAATTTCTCTCGCTAAAATCTAATACGTTGTTACATACACGAGAGAATCGAACAAGTTGAGATATATAAACACCATAAGATGGTGACAAGAGAACGTCACCATCTAAAAATGGATAATTAACAATAGGAAATGAAAAATCATCTCTTTCATTGTAAGTTTTTGTATTGAGCTTCTCGTTAATGATATAGATATCAAGATCGAGGAAAGGGAAGTGGTCATGTTTGTATTTCAAAGGTATAATATAAAACAAATAACATTACACTTCTATTCATATCCATTTGTTTTCTACTTTGAGGATTTATTTGCTATGTTTATCAATAAAAATGCACATTACTTAAAAGACTAAAATATTGACCAAATGACATACCTTAGGTTTGTAAGTTGTCATTATAACAGTGAAGGTGTGTTTGAATAAAAAAAGTATCAGATAGAGATCGATTTATAAGAAAATTTATTCTTTTTTTTTACAAGCCTCTACCCCTTGCGATGCAAAATCTGACACCCCGAGCGACACTTCATATTTTGTTGAATAACAGTTTTAAAACCAATTAATTTTAACTAAGAAAGTGGTATTAGGTATAAGTCAATGAGAAGAATACAATTCTATATAAATGAAACGGAGGGTAGTTGTTTAAAGTAGTTTTTATACCGAAATTAGCATATAACATGTATAAAGCCTCAAAATCTGCAACACGGAAAACTAGGGCGAGGTGTTTGAGAAAACTGAGCACTGAAAACGACTGCTTCTGCTTTCAAGAAAAAGATCATGTTGCGGTTCCTTCCGTGCAATACATTATATGGTACTGAGATTTCTAAAAATAAGAAATTTTGATGCTTGAACTTACCTTGTTACTTTTTCGTCGCTTCAAAATTGCCACCCCATGTCAAACAAAGCCGACACCCCTCATGTGGCGTTCTACACGGTGTAATTGTGTAATAACATTAAGAGAAAATTATTCACACAGACAGTTTCACAATATTGTTTGTCAGTCTAAGATATGTTCATCAACTCTTTGGCCAAAAGAAAAAATGGAATCTGTTTAATTTGCAGAAATACTACTACACATATATATATGAATGTCTAAGAATATAACTTACACACACTAATTAATACTTTAAAAAGTTTTTTTCGATTTTAAATTGAAATACTCAATATTTCGCTTAACAAATTAGCTTCATCAGGCGTGTGCATCTCTCAAGGTGAAATCGGATGCATGACAAAAATATTTTTGTAGCTTAAACTATACAAGATTTGAGGAAAAGTGTACCATATTTATTATTCCAAACCCTCACCGTTTTACCTAAGTCTTATAGTATTTTGGTTGGTAAGTACTTGTATTGTGGTTGGTATGTGATGTTGCCTTTTAGCCACGTTGAACCAACTGTTGTACTATCTAATATATATATTTCAGTAAAACAGAGATAGATTGTAAAGGTATATGCCCATGTTCGTGTGATAGAAGATGTAAAAGTGGTGGCAGTCCTGTCTGTGGTTTTGATGGAAAAGTTTTTAAAACATATCCAAACAAATGCCTCGCTGGTTGCGCGTAAGTTTTAATTCATAGTTCGTATATAGTAGTTTGTGTATGGTTAACACAATTAAGTTGACAATATACTCACCAAAGTCGGCAGTATTAAAAAAAAATGTACGACAGACGTGCTTTCTGGCTTCTCAAGACTTACCAGTGACGCTTGAATAAAAATAAATTAAAGGGACTAATTAAGAAGAAATGGAACAACGTTGATGACACGAATTTATGAAAGGTATATAGTACTAAATTTCATAAAGACATTATCTTTTCCCATACCTAGTGTACATGTATTACTCGATTATTTCCTTATAATCATTACAAATATTCAATAGTATTTACTGACAACATATAATTGTTACACAAAAAAAAAGATACAAGTTTTATAATTCAATGTATGTCTAGTTAAGACACCTAAGTGGCTCTACAAAGATACAGACAGATATAAACAGGGTATTTCGCTAAAGTTAGATGATTCAAATTTGTTTCTAAAAGCTCGAAAATACGCCTAATCTAACTTAACATGTTAAATCCCGCCGCATTGTTGCGCTTTCCCAAGTCAGGGGCCTCAAGATCTGGCCTTTGTTAGTCTTCTTTGATTTTAAATTTTAGTTTCTTGTGTATGTTTCGGAGTTAACTATGACGGGCATTAATACTAACTAGACTGTATACATGTTTTTTAAGGGGCCAACTGTAGTACGCCTCCGGGTGCGGGAGTTTTTCGATAGATTGAAGACCCACCGGTGGCCTTCGGTTGTTGTTTGCTGTTTGGTCGGGTTGTTGTCCCCTTGAATTCCTCATTCCCATTCTCAATTTTATTTGCTTCGAATTTCTGAGATTAATAGAAACTTAATCTTTCAATTTATTTTACTATTAATCAACTGTAAATTAACAGAAAAATATAGCATTAAAAATATACTTTGCAGGCATATACGATAGGGACAAATGATATCAAAGGGACAATCAAAATCATAAGTTGAAAACAAACAAATCATGACACTGCAAACAAACAAAACAAATGACATTTCGTGGTAAACAAAGCACAACACATAAACAAAATACCGACCACACGAACTCCATCAAAAACCAAGGGTGATCTTAGCTGCTTCGGTAGTGGAAATTAATGTGGCTCCATATCTTACACCATTTAGGTAACTCATTATCTACTATTCATTATTTGCATTTGAAACAAAAGTGTTTGAAGGTAAAATATATTACCAATTGAAGACGATTGACAACCAAAATATCAATACTGCTGTAGCAAGTTCGATTAAGGTATCTATATCTTTGGTAGAAAGACTGTCTTCCGCTATTTCCTATATCTTGATGAAAAGCTTTCCTACGAAAGAGGCAGACAGTATCAAGGATAATTTAATATTCATAAATGAAAAAACTGGCAATGCTTAATCAGAAAACATTCGAATCTCTGATTTTGAGAGGAGAACGTCAACTAGACAAATTTTGGTCGTAGTTATATACAAGTCTATTCATTGTCATTATGTTTAGCTCCTCCAATAATCCGCCTCTGAAGAAAACAAAAGCCTTAAAAAAGACGAAAAGACAGCTCATTTACTATAAAAACACGTAGATATTATATAAATAAACTATTGAAAAATGGAAAAGGGTCTTAAATTGAGCATCGTGACTAGCACGTTTGATGCATTGTGCAGTTTGCATGCGCGAGGCCAGTTTCAATTACTATTTTGTTATTTTTCTTTTCTTTTCGTTTTGTTTTGATTTGACTTGTCTTGATTTTGTTTCTTTTATTTTAGTCGCTTATATACTTATACGATTCTATTTTAGTAACTTTCAATTTTCAGAAAAGTAGCAGTTAAGTGTTCCGGAAAATGTCCATGTTCATGTGAAATTCAGTGCGCAGCCAAAGAAACAGGAACCGAAAAGCAGGTCTGTGGTAAAGATGAGAAGACGTACGCATCTGCTTGTCTTGCTGCCTGCGCGTGAGTATTGTTAAACTTGTACGTTATTAATGTTTATGTTATAATAGAGTTAAAGATTATCTTTTATCATCTCAACGAGATTGGTTTTCTCGCTTGAGCCGGTACAGCGAAAGCGAGAAAGGCAATCGAGTTGAGATAACCAATGATAATCTGAATATCGCGTGTTATCGCTATGATGACGTTGTTAGTGTCGTTGACAAAGAACACGTGCATCCTTAGCTCCTAGCGAGAATTTTTCAAACCATTCTACTGTGATGACAAAGGAATTTATTAGTCAAAAGAGCAAACCAAATTTTATAGAACAGCGATAGGTCATTTCATAATGAATAAATATTCTATGAAAACAATCAACCTCAACCCACTTTTTTCCCCATGTACAACAGTCATTGTTTGGGCCAAAGAGAACATTAAAAAACAACAAAATAAATATCGATGTAATATCTTTATAATAATTTTTTCAGTAAATGATATTTTTCTGAAGCTCGAAAGAAATTTAAACCACATTGAGATTACAAAATATCTTACAAACATTCAGGAATGGTTTTAATCAAAAAACAAAAAAAACGGACCAAGAATCGAAGCTTTGCATGCGGAATATACAGCAAACACCTACACACATAATCTTGAAATTTTATAACATAAATATTTAAATAAAAGAGCAGCCATCTTGTCATGTCACCTCCAAAGTACTGGCTTGATAACGTTGAAGAGCTAAACAAGTTAATAAGTACTAGACACCTGACAGGAAGCCATAGATAAGATAAAAATTGTTTTGAAAAAATTAGAATTATAGACAGTTGTATATTTCTTCATGAATACCTGTGTGAATTTTTTTTTTTTTTTTTTTTTTTTTTTTTTTTTATAGTGTATTGAATTTAATGGTTGTACATGCCATTGTATCTAACTACTGAAACAAATACAATTATTATTATTTTTTTTTTTTACAGAGGAACGACTATTCAATGTAACAAACCTTGTGGTGAATGTCCATGTAACTGTCCAGCAGAAAACAAACCAGTTTGTGGTTCAGACTCAACTACATACAACAATGAATGTGAGGCTAATTGCAGGTGAGTTAGTAAGCTATTTACGTTTTACAAAAACCAAGTTATATTATGATTATAGTATTTGTGTGTTATAACTCTGTGCAAATAGTGTAACAAAGAACTATTTTTGTATTCATTATTCTATTTTCAGTAAGGTTACAATTGAATGTAAAACACCATGTCCGTGTTCTGGAGGTCCATGTGGATGTCCTATGCCGACAACTAACGATTTGTTTTGTGGTAAAGATAAGAAAATCTACCCTTCAGTGTGTTTTGCCGAGTGCAGGTAAGATACTAAAATAAGAGAAAATATTATTAACAATGCTCAGTATAATACGTATAACTTCATTTAAATAAACTCATTATAGATATCAGGACTACATTTTTTTTATATACGCCAGACGCACGTTTCGTCTACAAAAGACTGATCAGTGACGCTCAAATCCCAAAAAATAAGATTTTGTGTTTGTATCAGGTATTTTTAGCAATATTTAAAAAATTTTATTTTTGATTGATGCTCAACAACATAAATGTTTTTTCTTCAGAAATTATTCATTTTAGATTAACCATCTAAACAATCTCAACAAGAATGTTTCCACAATATTATGAGGCATCGCGATCTCTTTGAAAAAAAGGGGTAAAAACGAAAGTTTTGTAAAGTCTAAAATTAAAAGTACTTTTATACTTCTTTAAACGTTATAGTTTTTGAAATATAATCAATTCATATAACCATTAAAATAGACAAATTTAAGAAATCCAGACAGGAAAAAAAACCAATGTCAATGTTTTGGTTACAGTAAAACTAAGGTACTATGTAAAGGTCCATGTCCATGTTCATGTGATAGACAATGCAAAAGCGATGGTGGAAGCCCTGTATGTGGTGCGATTGGCTCGAAACACCAAACATATCCAAACAGATGTACTGCTGTGTGTGAGTAAGTAAAGATTATTTGTTATATTTGTATGACTCTAAAGTGCGATGGGGACGTTAATAGAATTGAGATGGTCACGCTAAAGTGTGTTGGTCTGTGCTTAAGTGCGATGCTTACATACGCTAAAGTGCGATGGTCCGCGAAAGTATAGACGTAGGAAACGAGATTGGATTATGACATCAACAGTCGGCTGAGGCAAATGCGTGTTTTTTCTAGGTTGCTTGAAGGAGGACATGAATCTGAAGTTTAATGTATAGATACAAAATAGTGTACTGATAATTATCCTGAATCCTGCTTTTTTCTACGTTAATTGGTGTTAAGTGTAACTTACTTTGCAGTCCCCTTGGATAAAATATTGCGGATGTAATGGCAAAGAAACGTCTGTAAAATAAAGCTGCATTTTGCAGGCGTAAATTATAGATTGTTCGCTAAATCAGTAGTTTGTACACTTTAGGAAAATATCACATGTATATGTTCTCGCTACGAAAATGTAGAAAACTTGGACAGCATCTCCTTTCTCTCGCATTTGAATTAAAGCGTATGCAATAAATATTATACATTCTGAAAACTATGATGAACGAATTTTTTACTAGTTATTTACAATAACGACTGTAGGCTAGGCCTTGGGGATGTGTTAATTCTCATGGTTGTTACACAGTGTGAATGGTAAGCCATACCAATGATCCGAATATTTGATACGTCCGAATTGTATTTTTTGTGACATCTAAATAACCTTGTAAGCAATAAAAGCGTTTTCGGTCTTCTAGATTTATAAACAGTCACTTATCAAGCCTACCGATAAATTACAAAGCCTATCACATATTAATACTTGAGCTTACAACTTTTTGCAAAAAGACATTTGTTTTAAAACATCTATTTTCTTTCACGTTTTTAGCTCTATGAAATAACCCTTTTGGTCCATCGCACTTTAGCGTAAGACACCATCGTACTTTAGCGTAGACAGTCGTACTTTAGCGTGACCATCGCACTTTAGAGTACCAACGCACTTTAGAGTCCTACATATTTAAATACGATATTACAACTTATATTATATATATAACATGTACAATACGACGAAAATACATGCGTTTTATATTATGAAAGCCAGACATTTTAACTCTTTTTACATTTGTTTCTTTGCAAAATTATGTAATCTATATTTTAGTGCAGAATTTTTCAACAAGAACACATGCAATCATCTTATATAGTCAAACTATAGAGTTAATTGATTTTGTAAAAATATTGTCTTTGTAAGTTCTCTATCATATTGAAATTTTCAATAACGTTTCCGAATTTTTTATTTGTGTTAAAAATTTAACACATTCTAAACAGTCTTAACGTGGTCTTTAATCGTTTCCGTACAATTTTAACTTTTCCGTAATTTACCAAAACAGTCTCAATGACATAACATAATTTGACGAATTTGTATAAATAAGATTACAGAATGTGGAATAACTTGAATTAAAATCAGTATTTGTTTACTTTCCGAAATATTTAGACAAAAGTCATACATTAAAAAACAATATCGTCTAATAAATTGTAGTGTTTTTATACATCAGTTTACATTTTGTTATTTTCGGTAATCATACTTTACTTCAACAAAAATATGTTTGCATTTTAAAAAATAGTGACGAAATTAACAACTGTGCTCACAAATGTATATTTTAGAAAAGCAACAGTAAAATGTAATCGTCGGTGTCCCTGTTCGTGCGAGAGTCAATGCCCCAAAGGTGGAAAACAAGTATGCGGTGCAGATGGAGAAGACTATTCCTCTTTATGTCACGCCCAGTGCAAGTAAGTAACGTTATTGGTAAAGCATGAAGGAGTAATGTGACCTCTAAAACGTGAAAAGTAAAATGAATGAAAAAAAAAAAGCTTCCTTTAGGAAACCTGCCCTTATTCACACGTATTGATTTTTTTGATTTTTTGGTCATTAATGCTCTTCAACTTTGTACTTGTTTGGCTTTATATCTGTTTTGATCTGAGCGTCACTGATGAGTCGACGAAACGCGCGTCTGGAGTATTAAATTATAGTCCTGGACACTTTCATAACTATTAAAGATGGCAACATCACAATGATATTAAAATCCGAGCTAGAATGGGGAAGACGATTCAAATAGTAAGAACAAGTAAATGTTTTTTTGTTGTTGTTTTTATATATATATATATATATATATATAGAGTAGACCGTTTGTTTTTCCGTTTGAATGGTTTTACACTAGTCTAGAAATGTGGTGCCCTTTATAGTTTGTTGTTCGGTGTGAGCCAAGGCTCCGTGTTGAAGGCCGTACATTTACCTTTAATGGTTTACTTTTTGAAACTGTTATTTGGATGGAGAGTTGTCTCATTGGCACTCACACCACATCTTCCTTTAACTATTGTACATGAGTATATGATCATCTGTTACACAAAGGGATGTATCATACATCGAATAAATAGAAAAATAGATTTTTGTTTCAAGGAAAATGTTTATTGGATTGAATTGGTGTAAAACGAAATGTACATTATATTTGTATCTTCGAACTATTAATCTCAAGCTTACACTTTTATTTAATAATGTTCACTTATCATTTTTACTTTTTGTCAGACATTCGGAATCATTTTGTGGTATCCAAATGGTTCTATTAACAAAAAAAGACATGTTCGAAAAATCCTTGTTATGTTTTCATTGAGTTTGAAAGAAAACAACGTTATGTGTTGTGAAGATACGAAAGAAGAAATGTTGTTAGTTTAGAAGAGAACAACCTGAACATTTTCTCGGACAATTTCTACAATTTGCAAAATTGTCAATGATATCGATGATCAATAGACTTATTTTGAAAATGTGTTTGTGACGGGTGCCACATGTGGAGCGGGATCTGCTTACCCTTCCCGAGCACCTGAGATCATCCCTATTTATCTCACCTGGCCTGCAGAGCCAAGTGAGCTTTTCCCATCACTTTGCATCCGTCGTCGTCCGTCGTCGTCGTCGTCGTCGTTGTCCGTCGTCGTCGTCGTCCGTCGTCGTCGTCCGTCGTCGTCGTCCGTCGTCGTCCGTCGTCGTCGTCGTCCGTTGTCGTCGTCATCCGTCGTTGTCGTCCGTCGTCGTCGTCGTCCGTCGTCGTTAACTTTTACAAAAACCTTCTCCTCTGAAACAACTGGGCCTTATTTAACCAAACTTGGCCACAATCATCATTGGGGTATCTAGTTTGAAAAATGTGTCCGATGACCCGGTCAATAAACCAAGATGGCCACCACGGCTAAAAATAGAACATAGGGGTAAAATGCAGTTTTTTGCTTATAACTCAAAAACCAAAGCATTTAGAGCAGATCTGACTAAGTAAAATTGTTCATCAGGTCAAGATCTATCTGCCGTGAAATTTTCAGATGAATCGGACAACCCTTTGTTGGGTTGTTGCCCCTGAATTGGTAATTTTAATGAAATTTTGCTGTTTTTGGTTATTATCTTGAATATTATTATAGATAGAGATAAACTGTAAACAGCAATAATGTTCAGCAAAATAAGATTTACAAATGAGTCAACATGAACAAAATGGTCAGTTGACCCCTTTAGGAGTTATTGCCCTTTATAGTTAATTTTTAACAAAGGAGAAGGTCTGGTAAGGACCGATTTTGACCCAAAATTTCAGGTTCATCTGGCGAAAGATGTTGACCTCTTTTTAAACACTTAAGGTGTAATACCACCATTGATTTTTCCCTATTAGTCTTTGTTAAATTGGTACTTTTAAAAAAAATGTACAGAATTTACCTTTATTTCAACCAAAGAAATACTTTGCATGAATAAAGTTTAATCCTTTCCAGTGCTACAATGAAAATTTCACACTACATTTCATTGCATATAAGAAAGTAACCTGCACCGGAAGTAAACAATCACATTTTTACCAGGTTATTTACTGGTTACCTGCTTTGGCAACTATGTAACCTTAACTTTCCAAAATATTTTATAAGACCATCAAATAAAAAAAGAATGATGCTTTCAGACACACAACATACATGTTTATGACTCAGAAAAAATTAAGTGCATTGAAATGCAGGGTTAATTTTCTACAACTGTCAAATTCAAGGGAATATTTTTTTTAGACCTACTTTCGTATGCAACCGGATGTGGCGTATCATGATTTGGTGGTATTACACCTAAAGTGTCTATTTCATTTGAATCAATTAATGTATGTGAAAGATTTTAACTGATTTAGTCATTAAACACGATCTGATTCAAGCTCAAATATGAAAAATCTACCAAATATGCCGAAAAATGTCACTTTTCAGATGCTTTTTGTCAAAAATGAAAGTGGCCGCATCCGTGTTCATCCTTAACCTTTATATATGTTATGTCTTATCAAAAAATACAACTTACATTTCAATTTTAAGGATGAACACGAATGCGGCCACTTTCGTTTTACCCGAAAACCGTCTAAAATTTAATTAAAATGATGGAATTGTGAAGATTTCAGTAATTTAGCATGACTTAATGGTGCTAGTACCCGATATATGCGCATTGTATTGTCAAAAACAGCCAATATTTATGTAGCAGAATCATTCTACTGTCCAATAAATAACTAAAAGTTTACATTTTAACAATTTTGTAAAACCGCTATATTTTGGGGCCAAAAAGAGGTCTTACCGGACCTACTCCTTTTCGTAAATCTTAGTAATCTTTTATAAAAATCTTCTCCTCTGATACTACGTGGCCACATTAAACCAAACTTTGCCACAATCATCATTTGGGTATCTAGTTTAAAAAATGTGTGGCGACCCGGTCAACCAACCAAGATGGCTGCTACGGCTAAAAATAGAACATAAGGGTAACATTCAGTTTTTGGCTTATAACTCAAAAACCAAAGCATTTAAAGCAAATTTGACATAAGTAAAATTGTTTATCAGGTCAAAATCTATCTGCCCTGAAATTTTCAGATGAACCGGACAACCCGTTGTTGGGTTGCTGCCCCTGAATTGGTAATTTTAAGGAAATTTTGCTAATGTTGGTTTTTATCTTGAATATAATTATAGATATAGATAAACTGTAAAAAACAATAAATGTTGGCAAAGTAAGATCTCCAAATAAGTCAACATGACCAAAATTGTCAATTGACTTCTTTAGGAGTAATTACCCTTTATAGTCAAGTTTTAACCTTTCTTTCGTAAATCTTAGTAATTTTTTAGAAAAATCTTCTTCTCTGAAACTACTGGGCCAAATTAATTATAGATATAGATAATTGTAAGCAGCTAGAATGTTCAGTAAATTAAGACATACAAACACATCACCATCACCAAAACACAATTTTGTCATGAATCCATCTGCGTCCTTTGTTTAATATTCACATAGACCAAGGTGAGCGACACAGGCTCTTTAGAGCCTCTAGTTTTTGGTTTGGTTCGTGTTGTTTATTCTTTGGTTTTCTATGTTGTGTCATGTGTACTATTGTTTGTCTGTTTGTCTTTTTCATTTTTAGCCATGGCGTTGTCACTTTTTTTTTTAGATTTATGAGTTTGACAGTCCCTTTGGTATCTTTCGTCCCTGCTTTCACTGAACTACACCAATTAATATATGAATTGAAGAACATATTGCGAATTGAGGGAAAGCGACAACGACACACAGATAAATGTTCAGAAACAATAGTTTATGTTTTGGATATATACATGTACATCAACATTTACATTTCTTTTAGAAAAACAACAAAAGCTTGTGATGGAAAATGTCCTTGCCCTTGTACCTGTGAAGGGGAACCAAATTCACCTGTCTGCGGTGTTGATAAGAAAACGTACAAAAATGCGTGTGAAGCTAAATGCAGGTTCGTATGTCATTTGATCAGGTGTTAGGGTGGTTAGTAAATCTTCAAAAGCAATACAGATATTGAGTGCTTTTTAAAGGTTTTGAAGGAGAACTCAGGAAATTTAAATACATCAGTTCAATAAAGAGTTGGATTGTTCTGTCGCTTTCAGTTTGTATAGGCGGAGTTTTAAACAAAATCCCCAGGAAATAAAAGAAATGTTTTAACATTAAAAAAAAGTATACGGGTACTTCATATGCACTACGGAGACTTATCAATTTTAATTCTACAGTTTAACCTGTCTAATCTAACACATGAGTATTCCAACATCCTGCTTTAACCGACACATTTTTATGGTCCCAAAGATGTACATCCTTAGCATTTTAATGTTTTATGATTGATACTTTATTTATTCTTTACATGCTACATATAACTAGTGGGGTGCTAAATCGATTTCGTTATCACGGTTTATATTGGTCTATTGTTGTAGCTATTTCATTAAATAGATCTTCAATTGATATAATAAATAAATGATATTCCTATTGATGGAATTTACCGGTTTGGACAATATCGATTCAAAGATACAGATAATCATATTTCAACTTTGCCTAAAAAATTATTTGAATTTCCAAACTAGTTACGCTTCAAACAAGCAACGATCAACACTCGTTCATTATTCTGAAAATGTTTTAATATAAAACGAAGATGTAGTATGATTGTCAACGAGGTTGGGATCCCGCTAACATCTTTAACCCCGCCACATTATTTATGTATGTGCCTGTCCCAAGTCAGGAGCCTGTAATTCAGTGGTTGTCGTTTGCTTATGTGTTACATATTTGTTTTTCGTTCATATTTTTTTTACATAAATAAGGCCGTTAGCTTTCTCGTTTGAATTGTTTTACATTGTCTTATCGGAGCCTTTTATAGCTGACTATGCGGTATGGAATTTGCTCATTGTTGAAGGCAGTACGGGGACCTATAGTTGTTAATGTTTGTGTCATTTTGGTCTTTTGTGGATAGTTGTCTCATTGGCAATCATACCACATCTTCTTTTTTTATATAACAATTTATATCTATAAAAGGGACTAGGATTGTTAATCAATATCTTCGTAAAATAGGGATATGCTTCCCTGATAAAGTGAGTTTCTACTGGTAAATCCAAACTTCCAAACCAAATCTATACATATATACACATGGAAAAAAGTACTGCAACACTGATCTGAAATGCAAATTAAACACACTCTGTATTGTTTTGTGATTAATCTTATTGAAATAGAACAAGTAAAACATTGTCTAAATCTCTGCTGAGTTGAATCAATGAATGCCGAGTCGATAATTTCTAATCTGCACGTGCAACTACCAGTAAACAATAAAACAGGTATAGTATTATTATTGTTGAATAAACAAGCTTGTAAAATGATATGATTGACTAATGGGTTAAAACACCAACCAAGATCAGACAAAAACCTATATCATCAGATAGGGAAAACCAAGGCTTATGAAGTGTTGGTAAAAAAAAAACACACTTTGCAAGCAGTAAAGTTCTTGAAAGAGTGTTGTTATCATACATATAGACTTTACAAAGAGCCGTTTAAAATCTATTTAATGCTACATGTAATTGTCATCGTGCGAGAAGACAATTTATGAGACATTTGCTTACGGAAGACAAAAAGGTACCCATATGCAATTACGCATAGCTCTTCAAAATTGAAATCAAGCGTTTTGGAAAATCCCTTTCTCCGTTAAAAATCAGGTTATGTTGCACGTGGTTGATAGCCGCGTACGTGAATGGCAACAATCAAATACTGTATTTGCTGAAAGGAACACCATATGACCTGTGGCATTTGAAGATTATGGTATGAAGATTTGTATCACATGACTGTTAGTTAGATGTTAACACAGCTAGAGGAAATCGTAATGGCCAAAGATATCAAAGAGACATTCTTCAGCCAAGTGCAGTGCCTCATTTTCATAATTATCCTCCATGATTATGGTTTATGTCATATCATTCCAGTGCTATTATTGAATATAAATGTAGTGAAGCAATATAAACTCTTCCTTGGTCTGCTTATAGCCTGGATTTGAATCATATCGGGCATGTGTGGGACATTTGTTAGTGCGTGAAAGGACAACGTCAGTTCCAGACTCTTGATGTAAGTAACAATGTTCTTCGTCATGAATGGTTGCGTTCACTGAGCAACAAATTTGTTGGTTGATGGCAGGCACGACAAGACGTTGAGAGGCGTTATTTCGGGTAAATGGAAGCTATACCAGGTATTGATGCTTTCCCTATAACAACCAACCATGATATGAAGAATCATTCTAAGATTTATTTTGCAATACTCACTCACTTACTTCGACTAAAAGGTTCGAGTACAGTCAAAGTTGTAGAATGTATTTTTGGGTACAGAAATACTTCTTTTTGTTATCAACATTGCTGTTATTTAACACTTTTTTATACACTTTTTAATCTTGTAATGCAAGTGCCATTAACAAGGTATCAATACCATTATACAAATATGTTATCATATTCTATCAATGAATGTGGATTTTTTTTGCCAAAAATCAAAGTGTTGTAATAATTTTTAACATGTGTATATTTCAGCAATTTCTATCTATAACGGTATTTCAGACAATCCACAAGCATGACAAATATCGTGAATATGTTTTATCGATTCATACACATATTGCAGTGGGTCATTATTTTTGTTATGTGCTTAAGTAAGCTAATATGTTTATCTTATATCTAATTACTTTATTCTAATCTTACAGTAAAGTCAAGGTGAAATGTCAATCAAAGTGTCCATGTAAAACTATAGAAGAATGCGAAAAAGCATGTCCACATTTTCGGTTTCCTGTCTGTGGAGTAATTTCTAAAACGAAATATAAGAACCTTTGTGTGGCTAAGTGCATGTAAGTATATTACTGATATTGAATGATAAAATTAACCAATTGATAAAATTAACAAATTGATAAAATTAACCAATTGATAAAATTAACTTGATAAAATTAACCAATTGATAAAATTAACCAAAAGAAAAAAATTAACAGATTGATAAAATGAACAGATCGATAAAATTAATCGATTAATAAACCTAACCAAATGATAAATTTAACCGATTGATAAAATCAACCGACTGATAAAATTAACAGATTGATAAGTTTGGTCGTCTGATAAATTTAACCGATTAACTAATTAATTATCCTTTTTATCTGTTCACCAATTACAGGCATTGTTGATACTAGTTTTTTGTATTATCTACTTTATACTTAAATATTTGTTCACTAATAATTCTTGGAAAATGGGCTGTTAAGATTTGCCTTCGTCAATTAGCAATAAGTATTGGTCGATCTGTTCTTCTTTGTTAAGTATTTGTTTGATATTGTTCTGATTGAGATTGTTTTACCTATTGTGCCCGTTTTGTTTACGCATCGTTGTAAATGTAATGGAATTTATTATGACTGTCATATAAGTGAGAGATTTAGCGTTATAAAACCAGGTCCAAAACAACATTTTCTTCATTTGAAAATGCCTGTACCAAGTCAGGAATATGACAGTTTGATGTTTTTTTCAATTTCATTTTCCCATTTGATTAGGGACTTTCCGTTAGGAATTTTCCTCGGAGTTCAGTATTTTAGTGATTTAGCTTTTTACAGTCTACTCCATTAAGGAGGCGGTGATAATCAATTAACCGTTATCTCTATAAAACATATGCTAATTAAGAAACACCAACAAATGGATGGTTGAAAACTAAAACTAAGATTTATAACACATTTTTTGGTTTAACTGAAAACGGATCCAGAATTGGTGTTTCGTGTCCTATGCCGGCATCACGTTGCAATACAATCTGTTCCGAACTAGAAAATAATTTAGTAGGTAGTTGTAATCAAGAAATATAACATGACAAAAGAATATTATACGCAAGAAGTTGGCTATATGTTTTTATGATTTCTTGTTCATAAATTCCTTATTATGAATACGTATTGGATTTGTTTCATGCAAGTTTTAGCATTTAAATATTAAGACTTACAAAACTTTGAATTTCTACAGGAGTAGATTACTTGAGCCGTATTTGGCACAACTTTTTTTTACTGGTATGGCTTTTAAACTTTTTTGATATGAGCGTCAGCGATGAGTCGTATGTAGACGAAACGCGCGACTGGCGTATACAATTATCATCCTTGTACTATTTAAAGTAATTTGCTGAAATAGCGGTACCATGTTTGTCATTACAGCAATATTAAATTACAAACCAGTTTTAATGTTTTATCCAGAGTTGTTTTCTGTATTACCTGCGGTAAATGTAATTTTCATTTGTTAGATCATTAATGATTTTCAATTTTGATTTGAGATATTTAAATTACTTTTATATTATTTCCAGCGGAGAGGAATTTGAGCATTGTAAGTATTGATAAATGAAATCTTCTAGTTGACAAATGTAACGGTACACATGTAAGAACAAGATTTTTCTTTTCATAAAACATAACTAAAACTCCAAAATATACACAAACAACAACGTGCTGCCACACTGATTCGCAATTTGGAGACACAAAGACCTTTGTTAGTCTTGTATGTTTGTTAATTCTATATATATCATTAATATGTTTTTGGAGTTCTGTATGATGTAAATTATCACTATGTACCCTAATACACTACTTGAACCAGTTTGAGCCGCATACAAGATTTTTTTTTACCAAATTGTAATAGAGTACTCTAAAACGACATGAATATTGATTAATATATATTTGTTCTGTTTTAGGTGAAGGAGGAGGATTCTAAATATGAAGACGAGCAATAAAAAGGGCCTGCGTTTGTTAATAAATTTGTACAAACAATACATTTATTCATTTTGAAATTAGTCAAGTGATGACATGTGACGTTTGAATGGTTTGATGAGAAATGTCATTGCTTGTTTAGCTATAAGAGACCTTTAAGATGAAGGATGAAGAAATCGAATCGCTCTTTTTATCTTCATCGTTCCTAAACAAATATTATCCGACTAGTCATATTATTTCTTGAGACATTAACATGGTAGACAAAGAACACATAGAAGAGTGTTTAGCAAAAAACTTGAGATATTTAATTCCCTAGCTAATTAATCTGAATGAGAACTTAAGGTTTCTGATGAATAAAGCAGAAGAGTATGTCTGCAAACGGATAACACGTAAATCAAATTAAACAAAATAGACGCTTTATCTGAATTGACAAAGCTTATCGTTCATTAATTTTATTAAACTAAAAAATACGAAATTCCAAAATCAATTAAGGATTGTTTAACCTTTAATAGAATCAAAAGATTGTGGATGCTTCATCTTCACTTCACCACACATAAGTTCCTCTTCTAGCAAATCAACATACGGTTACCTATATTTGTTAATTTCTGTGTCATTTTTGTCTCTTGTGGAGAGTTGTTACATTGGCAATCATACCATGTTTTATATATACAGTCTTGAAATGTTTGTTTTATATATTTACGTTTCTCGTGGTAGCGAGTTTGACTTGATTGCGAGTGTTGTTTGGTTCGAACCCCATATGTATCAAACCAAATAATTTTAAATTGGTATTTGCTTCTTGTTTAATTAAACACGCTCCATTACATATTATGAGGTACATTTGGCCGGCTCGAGGGAAACATCTAAAATAGATATCTCTAAATACAGGGTCAATTACGGGACATGAAAAAGAAACAGCTAAACCAGAAATCTCTAAATGTAGGGTCAATAACGGGAATTGAAAAACAAACAAACAACTAAAACAGAAATCTCTAAATATAGGGTAAATTACGAGAATTGAAAAATAAACAACAAAAGCAGAAATCTCTATATAGAGGTTCAACTACGGGAATTGAAAAATAAACAATCAAAACAAAAATCTCTAAATAAAGGCTCAATAATGGGACTTGAAAAACAAACAACCAAAACAGAAATCTCTAAATATAGGGTCAATTACGGGAATGGAAAACCAAAAAACCAAAACAGAAATCTCTAAATATAGAATCAATAGTAATCAAAGGTACCAGGATTGTAATTTAATACGCCAGATGTGCGTTTCGTCTACATACGACTCATCAGTGACGCTCAGTTCAAAATAGTTGTAAAGCAAAACAAGTACAAATGTAGGGTCAATAACGGGAATTGAAAAACAAACAACTAAAACAGAAATCTCTAAATATAGGGTAAATTACGAGAATTGAAAAATAAACAACAAAAGCAGAAATTCTATAAAGAGGTTCAATTACGGGAATTGAAAAATAAACAATCAAAACAAAAATCTCTAAATAAAGGCTCAATTATGGGATTTGAAAAAAAAACCAACCAAAACAGAAATCTTTAAATATAGGGTCAATTACGGGAATGGAAAACTAAAAAAACAAAACAGAAATCTCTAAATATAGAATCAATAGTAATCAAAGGTACCAGGATTGTAATTTAATACGCCAGATGTGCGTTTCGTCTACATACGACTCATCAGTGACGCTCAGTTCAAAATAGTTGTAAAGCAAAACAAGTACAAAGTTAAAGAGCATTAAACCCAAAAATTCCAAAACGTTGTACCAAATATGGCTAAGGTAATCTTATCCTGGGAAATTGAAAAACAGAATATCGAAATTATTGTTGTCAGATGTATAACGAATTTATTCTTTTAACTCAGCTATCAAATCTCGTAGTTCTCTCTCTGTTTCAAAAATAACATTCCGAGTCAACAATTCTGTTCCATTTGTAGAGAAAACATTTTGAGCAACCAAGTCAACAAAAACGACTGTAATTTAAAAAAAAAAAAACAAGACACAAAAATTTCAATTTCGTTTTATACGAAGACAGTATGCAGAAAGCTTAAACAAATTCAATACTAGTATACATTCACACTAAATGTAATTACAATTGAGGCTATCATAAAGTTTGTTCTTTGTTTCAACTTGTCTTCTGATCAATCATAAAATATCTATATCTTGAGATGTTTAAAAATGAATGGAATGAAATCTTAGGTATACACCAGTGGCACAGTAACCAGACATGAAAAACAAAGTACATACTAGATATGAATATTAATTTCGAGTTAAGTTATGAGGCCGTTGTAAAAAAATTTAGAAGCATTTCAAATCTTTATAAGTTCTCATGCGAGAATATATGACGTCACTGACTAAAATAGTTTAGAAGGCGAACGCTCTTTAGACAATCTGTGCTATAACGAATTCAGCCAGTATAAAACAACTAAAATCAGAATTTGTGTGAAGTAATTTTATTGGTTTCAACAAAATCATTTCATATGTAAAAGTTTGAAATCGTACCGTGTCTTAGATAATTGCTGATGGATTATGAAGAGACTATAAAGTAGTTATCGAAGGTGTTAAAGACCTGCAAACACTTCATATAAAGACCTTGACGATAAACTCTTAACTTACCTCGGATATATTAATATTTTAAGGTAACTATGAAAAACATCTTTTTGTTGGATTGTTTGGTGTGTAACGCCTCTTTTAACAATCGTGTACTATATCTAGGTGAAGGATACCGGGGTGTCAATAAGTTACAACCGACCTAAGGAAGGAAAACTGACAATCCTAGTCATTTAATATTAGGGTCAAGTGCTCTTGTCCCATAAGGGAATTTGAACTTCTAACCTCAGTATGACTGGCTATTGATGCAGTAGTTAAACTATTTAGACCACTCAGCCACTGGGACCACCTACCAATTATTTTGGTTTTAATTTATTCCCATTTTATTTCTCTATCATTTATAGAAGAAACGGAACATTGGTAATTTCAAAATGTATATACCGGTTCATAAAAATCACTTGCTTGCATACTGTTGATATAACAACGAAAGCAAATTTACATGTATTAAAAATCAAAATACTATCTATTTCAACAAGTCTTAAAAATGAAAATTCGAAGGACGTATGCGCAATTTTTTGTAGGGAAGATTTAATGTACCAACTTAAAAGGGGTGTTGCAGTTTATATTCAAAATTTTAAAAAGGGTAATAATACAATGTCAGCATTAAGGAAGAGACAAACATTACCGTGTTTCACTTCATTCATTCTTTCAAACATAGTACAGGTACTAGTATATTCAAGTCAGGAGCCTCTGGCCTTTGTTTGTCTTGTATTATTTTAATTTTAGTTTCTTGTGTACAATTTGGAAATTAGTATGGCGTTCATTATCACTGAACTAGTATATATTTGTTTAGGGGCCAGCTGAAGGACGCCTCCGGGTGCGGGAATTTCTCGCTACATTGAAGACCTGTTGGTGACCTTCTGCTGTTGTTTTTTTATTTGGTCGGGTTGTTGTCTCTTTGACACATTCCCTATTTCCATTCTCAATTTTATCTCTGAATATGTCGCTTGTTAAACTCTTGATCAATAATGGCTCTAACTTTTAAATAATTTAAAAAAACCTCTTAATATAATCAAATATAATGAAGATAAAATGAATTACCAAAACTATTTGCCATTGCAATAAGCAACACTAGCAACTAACAACTGACTCCTTTGAAAAATAGAAATTCAAAAGAAACAAACAACACTGTCCGGATTACTGTGGAGTTAGGTGCTTACAAACAATCTAACCCCGCTTTATCATATATCCGCACACTATGCACCTGTAATTCAGTGTTTGTCGCTGTTTGCCATCTATCGTATTTGTTCTGTCAAAACCCAGAACGTTTTTTTTACGTGTTCTCATGTTAAGGTATTTTATTGATGACTAAACTTTATTTTTTTTCCTAATGTTAAACAGTCGCAACTCTATTGTGTTGCTTAAATTCATGTGCTTTTGGTCGCAGATAGATAGTTGTCCAATTGGCAATCATACTAAAACTTAATGATTGTAAACAACCAACGGTATAAATAATGAGATGTGGCGTGATTGGACATGAGATAATTATCAAACAGTGTCCAACAGCATGTGGTTTTCATAAACAATAGAATTACGACTTATAAAAACCGGACAGTCGTCAACAAAAAGCCCTATCATGACACAATGTAAAAAAAAAGGAAAAGAAAAATGACGGCGTACTCCATTTACTCCATGACAAAACAAAAGTAAAACAAGAAGCTCTCAAGAGCCTTACTCGCCAACCTGTATTTCAGTGAAGAGGATTTTCAAATGTTAGCAATTTTATGAACTAATTGTAGCATATTAATCTATTGTAATACAAATTCATAATATGTAATACAATTTGTAGATTTATCTAACAAAGACCTTAAGTAACATTCGTTTACAGTGGAAAATTGTTTTAAATTTAAGAAATCTACAATTAAAAATTGCTTGCCAGTCCCTCTCTGTGATTGGTATTAGATAACTCTGGTTATTTTCCCAATCAATCTGTCATGAAGGGGAGGTAAAAAATTCGACTTTCATTTATAGTCTTTTTCAAAAATGATGAACGGTTCTTTATATTGGTATGTACTCATTTTAATTGTTTCAAATTTATGAAATTATATTCGTACATCAATGTTTTTGACACACCAATAACAAAAACTGAAATATATTGAATTGATACATTTTGTAGATATTCAAAATATACAAGAAACTATGAAATAATGAACATGTAAAAGGGAGACAATACTCGCATATTTTTGTTTTTAATCTGCACATAATTCAAAGGAATGTCACTCTTGCATACAAATGGCATATCAATATAATTAATTAATTGTGTATTCGTACTCCACCTTCAATGACGATTCTTAATTATAAATATATTCAAAAGTTATTAAGCTATAGAATAGTGGAGACTAACAAAAGCGCTAACCAACTGTAAAAATATCTCTTTGAAATATTTTAAAATTCCTCAGAAAAATGCTCGAGCCACTTGACTTTCATAGCTCATTATTATTTTACACAATATTTTAATAAAGTAGTTTAAGATTATTTGCTTCTCAAAATGTAAGACGCAATAACAATCGTATGCTTGCATCATTTTACCCAAACACAAAGTCCTGAACATTTCTACATGTGTTTGTTTATTTTTATCAATACCAGTTTGTAAACAAATAACAGGTAAATGTTCCGATCCGACAGAATACTTTTATTCCGATTTCGTCGGGTAAATATGCTACTATTTGTGTAGAATTATAGAAAAGGACAAGGACTCCTTGAGAGGTCATTTGACAGTTTTGGTCATATTACCATTTTTGTAGCTCTTACTAAGCTGAAAATTATTGCTGTTACAGTTTGTACATGTATCTATCTATAATGATATTTAAAATTTTAACAAAAAACTGCAAGATTTCGTCAAAACTACAAATTCAGTGGCAGCAACCCAAAATTGGTTGTTCGATTCGACTGAAAATTTCAGCGCTGATAGATCTGGACCTATTAAAAAATTTACCCCATTGCAGATTTGCTCTTAATGATTTAGTGTTTGAGATAAAGCCAAAAATTTTATTTGACTCCTATGTTCTATTTTCAACCATGGTTGCCATGTGTGTCGATGGATCAAAAATTTGGATACAATTTATAAACTAGATACCCAAATTAACATTTAGTTAAGGTTTGAAGGTATTTGGTCCGGTAGTTTCAAAGGAAAAGATTTTTGGAATAGTTTACGACAACAACAGACGACGACAGACGCCGGACGACGACAGACGGCAAGTGATGGCATAAGCTCATATTGGACCCTTCGGGCCTTGGCGAGTCAAAAATGAATAATTTAGACACCAAAACATCGACAATCATCGAATTACTGACTTTAGCTTTGTGACGGGGCGATAATATAATGGTGCATGGTTAACGTGTTTGTGAGCACTTAAACCATTGTGGTGACGTCAGCCTATTCATTTACCGTGGATTCTTTTTCTAGAATCAACGCTTCCTTAATTCGTCGCTGAAATGGACTCACGATTGTATATTCTTTTGTATCCTTTGTGTGCCTAATTACATTAAGGTTAAATTGGCCAATTTACTGATTTCTGTTCAGTAATGGAATTAATTTAAAAACTTACCTTTAATTTTTGTAATTTAAATACGCCTGCACTGGGAGTCGAACCCGTCCATGAATTCTCTTAAGTGTCACTAACATCAACGAAACCTCTCGGCTACAAATTGGTTACGATTAACTTGTCTAAATGAACACTTGATATACATTGGTACAACGGACTCCCATGGATTGTACTTTTATATATACAATAATAGGCAAACGTTTAGTATGAGTTGGTAGCCGCGAGGTTTCACACACATGCTCAATGAGTTCGAACTTATCGGCTTAGGTTCGAATCCTGGTATTTTTGGTTGTCCCTATATTCTCTAGTTTTCCTGTTTTGTTTTTTGTTTTTAAACTTATTTTGGATATTTTGTTTAATAAAAGCGAGTTTGGTCGTTTATTATCGGATCATTGTTAGCAATTCCACGTGTTTGACACGAAAATGTTAGCATTATAGATGTCCATTTTTATTTTATAAATCAATATAGTAGGATTTCATCTGTTTATTCGCAAATTCTATGCAAGGAAATCGTGATGTGCCAAGAATAAGACTTCTTGTTAGAAATTATGGACACATGCTTTACATATATGCTATATATTTATTTTGTTTGTAAATTGTTGTCCCGGGCTTTGACACATTCTCCATTTTCATTCTCAATTTTATTAGAAATAAGATCAATTATGTCTCATTTTGTCAAAACATATAATGTTCAGATGCATGATAAATGAAAATCTTTAAGGGCAGACGTGTTGTGTAAAACATGTATTTGTATTGTTTTAACCATTTAAATGTAATATATAATTTATTGTAATGCATCGTTTGTCACGATTACATGGTTATTTAAACTCACTTACAATACCTTCTAATTAAGAATAGGTTTTAATTTTGAAAAGACATTATCACAATAGTTTAAGTTATAGATACAATGGATAAGCGTTGATTCATGAAAAACAAACCATTCGCCCTGCGGGCTCATGGTTTCTTTTTCAGGAATCAACGCTTATCCATTGTATCTATATCACTTAAACTATTGTGGTGACGTCAGCCTATTCATTTACCGTGGATTCTTTTTCTAGAATCAACGCTTCCTTAATTCGTCGCTGAAATGGACTCACGATTGTATATTCTTTTGTATCCTTTGTGTGCCTAATTACATTAAGGTTAAATTGGCCAATTTACTGATTTCTGTTCAGTAATGGAATTAATTTAAAAACTTACCTTTAATTTTTGTAATTTAAATACGCCTGCACTGGGAGTCGAACCCGTCCATGAATTCTCTTAAGTGTCACTAACATCAACGAAACCTCTCGGCTACAAATTGGTTACGATTAACTTGTCTAAATGAATACTTGATATACATTGGTACAACGGACTCCCATGGATTGTACTTTTATATATACAATAATAGGCAAACGTTTAGTATGAGTTGGTAGCCGCGAGGTTTCACACACATGCTCAATGAGTTAGAACTTGTCGGCTTAGGTTCGAATCCTGGTATTTTTGGTTGTCCCTATATTCTCTAGTTTTCCTGTTTTGTTTTTTGTTTTTAAACTTATTTTGGATATTTTGTTTAATAAAAGCGAGTTTGGTCGTTTATTATCGGATCATTGTTAGCAATTCCACGTGTTTGACACGAAAATGTTAGCATTATAGATGTCCATTTTTATTTTATAAATCAATATAGTAGGATTTCATCTGTTTATTCGCAAATTCTATGCAAGGAAATCGTGATGTGTCAAGAATAAGACTTCTTGTTAGAAATTATGGACACATGCTTTACATATATGCTATATATTTATTTTGTTTGTAAATTGTTGTCCCGGGCTTTGACACATTCTCCATTTTCATTCTCAATTTTATTAGAAATAAGATCAATTATGTCTCATTTTGTCAAAACATATAATGTTCAGATGCATGATAAATGAAAATCTTTAAGGGCAGACGTGCTGTGTAAAACATGTATTTGTATTGTTTTAACCATTTAAATGTAATATATAATTTATTGTAATGCATCGTTTGTCACGATTACATGGTTATTTAAACTCACTTACAATACCTTCTAATTAAGAATAGGTTTTAATTTTGAAAAGACATTATCACAATAGTTTAAGTTATAGATACAATGGATAAGCGTTGATTCATGAAAAACAAAACATTCGCCCTGCGGGCTCATGGTTTCTTTTTCAGGAATCAACGCTTATCCATTGTATCTATATCACCTAACACATCCTTATCAAAGAGAGTTACTTTTTACAACACGACATAAAAAGAATCTGAAAAAATCAGTTGAAAATGAATGGAAACTAACTATCAATGTGACAAAAATGTCTTTAATTTGTTTACCGAGTGGTAGTCGGAAAATTGTACTGCCACTGGAAACACTTGCGACAGACAAATAACGGATCCTTTACAGTTATGCGAATTGGTGTAACGCTTCTATAATATAAAATCGCTTAGGCGCATGCATATTAATACGAATCACACACAAATTTTACAGTCTTGGTGTAAATCCAAGTAACTAAACCAAACGAAAAAGCAAGTAACTAGTTAAAGAGTGTCAAAAGGCAAAATAACATGTTCGTTTCCTTCTCGATTTGTCAGTAGCAAATTTCTATAGCCCTTCATTAGACGATTTGGCTCAACCTTGTTAATATATGTATAGTTCAAAATAGGGGGAACGATACCAGAGGAACATCCAAACTCATTTATCGGAAATAAACTGACAACGTTAGGACCAAAAAAATCACAAAAATAAACAACCAGACAGACAGATAGACAAACAGTAGTACTGTACACAAAACACAATATAGAAAATTAAGACTGGGCAACATAAACATCACCTAACTGGATGCTCTTGAAGGGTAATCAGATCCTGTTTTCTTTCCCTGAATATAAGGCACTGTATAAGCTTTAAAAAATAACCCAATACACAATCGCAAACAATCGCCCTATCATTTAAAGTGGTCATGTATGGGTCTTACATATTACAGATATGTGGTTTCAGATTTAAGAATTTATTGAAACTATTAAAACGGTATTTGGCAATACTTTTATGAATTTGTGGTCCTCAATGCTCTTCAATTTCGTACTTTATTTGGCCTTTTCAATATATTTTGATTGGATCGTCACTGCTGAGTCTTTTGTAGACGAAACGCGCGTCTTGCGTATATATGAAATTTCAATCTTGGTATTTATGATGAGAATTCCTAAATATTTTAAATGTATTGTCTGCATACCATACTAATAAATAAGAATAAGATTACATGATACGATTGCATCTAACACAACCATCGACTAGAGATCAAATATACCAAATAATAAGATTTAAAAGGAGCCTGATATGAAACATGCAAAACAACTCAAACGGGAGAATGTTCGTACTGATTGATCATCAAAGCAAGAAACGTAAAACAAATGATAAACAATAACAACAAATGACAATTACTAGACAACAATCTAATGAAGTCTGATGGATAATGTTCTAATTTAGAATCGTAACATATCTCGCATGCAGATCCACAATTTTAATATTATTCATCGCAATCGTTTGGAGTCAGCAAAAAGACAACCAAAATAACACAACATCAAATACACAATGAATAAATAAATACATAGTTAGTCAAAATTTAATTTAATGCTAAGGCTCTCTAGATCTTCTGCTTCGCCTAATAACGCTTATGACCACCGTCATAACTTGGACCTATAACAGAAAAAAATAATATACATGTAGATATAAATTATCCTAGATAAATATCTTAATACATTTTGAAAACTTAATTTCTCATATCCTTCATCACAAAATTACCGCTTTGACATACATATGCAAAATCATTTAAAGGAAATATGTGATAACTTCATCCTATATACACAACATAATTCGAGATTCTATTAATGCTTGTTTTACGACAATATTTGTTTTTTAAATCGAGTTTTACGTATCTAATTATGGATCTTATAGTTTCCGATTCAAAGACTTTGAATATACGAGATCATGAGGTTATTGATAAATCCTCGGCCGTTCCAACTCTGATCCGTATATGAGTAAGAGAAAAAAGGTGGGGAACGGAAATGATCACGGGGTTTGTTTATGGGTATTTTAGTCAGTTTACTACAGAATTTTCGAGAAAATTTGAATTTGAAATGATTATTTTAAAACTCATATTGTGAACTAAAAATTAGGTATATTACCATCCTTTCGAAGTAGTCCTATGGACAGATAGTTTACCTGTCAGATTTTTCTTCTCTCAAAAGATAGTAGTATACTTCAATTATTAATGATTGCAGGGTTCAGCTAGCAAGCCAGCTACCCTAAGTTATTACCTTTACTACAGCATTTAAGTACTTTTGCTGTAAAGTGTACTGTTATTTTTTTCTTTCTTTTTTTTTTTATGAAAAAGGCATGTTCAAACAAGTGTTTCATTACTTTTGTTGTCTAAAATATATTAATAAATAATACTTACATGGAAAATATCTCTTGCCACTGAATAATATAAAATAAAATATTATGAGATAGAATTTAAAATTATTGTATAGATAAGAGTGTTGTCAGAGATTACTTTTACACATATGGAGTCGGTTTATTTTTTAATATTACAGGTGCACGACTTAAGGAAAATGGATGATCTTATATTATGATACAGTTGTCTTTCTCCTACCAGAAAACAATATACTATGGTAGCTGTAATATAGGTATATCGTATTATGGTTTAATTCATTCCTTTATATTAAGAAATTAATACAGACAATTATTCTTTATAACATTGATTTAAAAAATGTCTCTTTTGTAATGTTACATTGATAGATGACAGCCTCCTAAAACAATACATAGAATCCTGCTTTCAATAAGAACTTTTTTTTACCGAGAAGGGCAATATCGAATTACTGCGAAGTTGTATAAAACGGGGTAAACGCGAAATAAAGTAATGTGCAAAAATACGTTAGTTTGCAGCATTGAAAAGAACGACTAAAGTTGAGTCTAAGCATGTTTTATTTTGTTTTTTACTAATCAGTGATACGATATATATCAGTATCTCAAACCCGGAAAACATGTTTTATCTGTCCATGATCCTATGGACATCTGGTTAATAGTCAGACCCTGATCGGTAAACTTATGATTTTTTTTATATCATTTTTGACGAGACTCAATTTGCCGAGAGATGTTAAATGTAGATCAAGACAATTGTGGCGTATAAAGAAACTTTCGGTTCAAAGATCATGCTTATACTCCATCTATCCTTTAGTGTTTTGTGGATTGTATATATAGTTTATATGAAATACTTACGAGCATTTGGCAAAACATTCATTCTTGTATGTCTTTCCATAGGGTCCACAAACTTTTGGACCGCCTTCCTGGCAGTGTGAACATGGATCACAAGGACATTCTCCAGTACATTGTACGGTAGTTTCCCTATAAAAATTATTTGATTCACAATTCGTATATGTCTACAATATGTTTAAACACCGAATATTTAATAATAAACATATAATGTATCCCCCATAAGTTTCGCCTTTTACCATAGA